>NW_026863909.1:0-198016 GCF_026571515.1 Ruditapes philippinarum | reverse complement strand
AACACCGTTCCGCGGCTCTACCGACTGAGCTATCCGGCCGCTTTACACATCTTCTCCCCTAAATAGTGAACAGTTCTGAACCGTGACATACTCCCCTGCTATATTGAAATTCGTCCTCGAATTTCACAGAGTTACAGAGCAATGTAAATTAAACTCTGAGCTTTATCAGTCACGGCCCCACGTTGGGCGCCAAATGTCACAGGGTGAGAAAAATGTGCAGCCTGACCGGGACTCGAACCCGAGACCTTCGGAATACCGTTCCGCGGCTCTACCGACTGAGCTATCCGGCCGCTTACACATCTTCTCCCCTAAATAGTGAACAGTTCTGAACCGTGACAGAAATATATAGCCTATTACTAAAGTCGTTTCAGTTTTTACATGGGGCCATATGTCGCTGTCCCCAGGCGAATAGGCAGTCCAGTACTGCCGATATTTAAGGTTTTTTAACGGGGCCATACGTGGCTACCTGCTAGAGAAATATATAGCCTATTACTAAAGTCGTTTCAGTTTTTACATGGGGCCATATGTCGCTGTCCCCAGGCGAATAGGCAGTCCAGTACTGCCGATATTTAAGGTTTTTTAACGGGGCCATACGTGGCTACCTGCTAGAGAAATATATAGCCTTTTACTATAGTCGTTTCAGTTTTTACATTGGGCCATATGTGGCTGTCCACAGGCGAATAGACAGTCCAGTACTGCCGATATTTAAGTTTTTTACAGGGGGCCATACGTGGCTACCTGCTAGAGAAATATATAGCCTTTTACTAAAGTCGTTTCAGTTTTTACACGGGGCCATATGTGGCTGTCCACAGACGAATAGACAGTCCAGTACTGCTGAGATTTAAGTTTTTTACACGGGGCCATACGTGGCTTCCTACAAGAGAAATATATAGCATATTACTAAAGTCGTTTCAGTTTTTACATGGGGCCATATGTCGCTGTCCCCAGGCGAATAGGCAGTCCAGTACTGCCGATATTAAAGTTTTTTACACGGGGCCATACGTGGCTACCTACAAGAGAAATATATAGCCTATTACTAAAGTCGTTTCAGTTTTTACATGGGGCCATATGTCGCTGTCCCCAGGCGAATAGGCAGTCCAGTACTGCCGATATTTAAGGTTTTTTAACGGGGCCATACGTGGCTGTCCACAGGCGAATAGGCAGTCCAGTACTGCCGATATTTAAGGTTTTTTAACGGGGCCATACGTGGCTACCTACAAGAGAAATATATAGCCTATTACTAAAGTCGTTTCAGTTTTTACATGGGGCCATATGTCGCTGTCGACAAGCAAATAGACAGTCTATAACTGCCAGCATTTAAGTTTTTTACACGGGACTATAAGAATCAATTATATACGAATTATCATAATAAGTCTGGCTGGACAACCATTCGTTACGTTCACCACTGTTCTTTATATGTAATGTTTTAAAGATTTTTTTCCATTTGATAGAGTTCTACAATACTTTTTAAACGTACCGTAATAAGCTGTATGAAAGGCGGACCGAGGAAGAAAATACACAGATTTAGTGTTCTAGTACCCAGCGGTTTATGGCCCACAATCACTGTAGCGATTGATTATATGCACAATTGTATTTTGATGTGATTGCATTTATTGTCACATAAATAAGGTAATCGCTTTTAAAACTTTTTGTTCCATGATTGCAGATACCTCTGACAACATATATTAGAAAAAGAAACTCGAAAGCAAATGCAAATAATTGTTTGTCAATGTCACTGAAGCGCTTATTAAAAAAATTTGTGGTGTAGGATTTTCGTCAACGAATTCCTTCGATCCAGATTTAATAACATTTAACTTTTTTGAGCCTCCACTTTAGTGGGGGGGGGGGGGATTTAGATTTACCCTTGTCCGTCCGTCCGTTCTCATTTTGTGTCGCACATAGCTCTAAAAGTATTTGACCAAGAGTAATGAAACTTTAAAGGAATATTGATCAGCATATGTAGTTGTGCACCTGGCTATTTTCGTATGGATTTATTTAGTATTTTTACTCTAAAAGTGATTGTGGATTTTTTGTTTTGTCAGAGTTATAGCCCTTGACTTAGTATAAATTTGCAATTTTCAACTTGTGTCGCATGTAGCTTAAAAAGTATGAAACTTTACAGGAATGTTAATCAGCATGCAGTAGGTCCAATATGGGCATACCCATATGGGCTTGCCTAGATATAGCCCATATGGGTCCCATATATGCATGTTTGCTGGGGTGTAGTTGTGCACCTGGGTATTTTCATGTGGATTTATTTAGTATTTGTAGAGTTATTGTCCTTGACTTTGTAAAAATTTGCAATTTTCAACTTGTGTAGATTAAAAAGTATTTGACATAGGGTCATGAAACTTTACAGGAATGTTGATCAGCAAGTGAAGTTGTGCACTTTGGGTTTCGCTTGTGAATTTATATGTTGTGTCAGAGTTATTGCCCTTGCCTTAATGAAAATTTGTAATTTTCTATTTGCGTCATGTGAAGCTCAAAATGTATTTAAACTAATCATGAAACTAACAGGAATGTTGGTCAGCATGTGGAGTTGTGCACCTTGGGTTTCGCTTATGGATTTATCCAGTATTTGTAGAGTTGATTTAGTAAAAACCGTTTCATTATGTTGTGCTATTTGTTCCTTGAGTGCTTGAGTAAGAATCAACCAACTTTACAGATATGATTATCAACATCACTGTGAAGCTATGCACCTGGTATTTTACATGTGGATTTTTATGCCACCGCAGCATCTGTGATGCGATGGCATATAGCAATTCACCTGTGTGTGTGTTTGCGCGTGTGTTTGTGTGTGTGTTATATAGATTATATAGTGAACTTAAAAATCTTCTTGTGTGAAACCACTTTTCCAATTTCAACCAAACTTGGCAGGATTGATCCTTGGGTGAAGGGCTTCCAAACTTGTTCAAAGAATTTCATTCCATGCAGAAATCTGGTTGCCATGGCAACCAAAAGGAATTATAAGAATAAATTTAAAAAATCTTCTTGTAAAGACCCAAAAGGCCTAGAGCTTAGATATTTTGCATAAGGCATTGTCTGGTAGAACCTCTAAAAAAGGGAATTTTTTCCAAATTATGGGCCCTGGGGTCAAAAATTGGCCCCCCCCCGGGGGGTCAAAAAATTTTCACTTATTTAAGTACTAAAAAGAAAAAACCTAAAATACCTTTTGTAAAGACCCCAAAATGGCCTAGGGGGCTTAAAATTTTTTTGGGCAAAAAAGCTTGTCTAAAAAGCCCCTTAAAGGGTTTGGGTTAAAATTTATAGCCCTGGGGTCAAAATCGGCCCCGCCCGGGGGGTCATTGATTTTCACTATATGCACATATCGTAAAATGTTTAAAAATACCTTCTTGTAAAGACCCAAAAGGCCTAGAGCTTAGATATTTTGCATAAGGCATTTTCTGGTAGACCTCTACACAGATTGTTCAAATTATAGCCCTGGGGTCAAAATCGGCCCTGCCCTGGGGGGTCATTGGTTTTCCTTATATGTATTCAGGGTTTCTATTGACGCACATTTCCTGGCGTCCTTGACGCAAAAATAGTAACCTAGGACCCTCAATTACTCGAAGTGTGCGTCCATGGGGACGCAAATTAAATTTTCCTCCGTAAATATCATTTGGAAATTCCTTCCGCTTCTTTAAAGGAAATGACGTAATTTTGGTAGACGGGTTTTCTAATATTGAATACAGCAGAGTTATGTTTCTTTCAAATTAATTTACAGTTTTAAAATACGGAATAAAAAACGGCGCACAATAGAATTTAGTCGACTTTTAAAAAAAGCGTCCCAGTCTTATGCCCGTTTTTTTGTTTATTAAAATTAAATCTTAAAACATGTCGGCATGCTCGCCCCAATTTTTTTCTTTTAAAATGAAAAAGTTGGGCCCCCCCTTAAAGGGTTTTTTTTTTTTTTTAAAAACCCCGCTTTTTTTTCTTTAACTTTTTAAAACTTACCCGTGGGCTCGTCCAAAAACGAGACCGACCACGGGGATTATGAAATGCAGGCCATTTGGCGTCTCAACCAAAAAAATGTAAGTCCTTTTGCCTCGGAAAATGGATGTTTTGAACTCCCAAAATTAGTAGATACATTTGTCCTGTCATCAAAGACGTAAAATCCCATTTAAAAACCCCAAATTGAAAAAAATTAGTGGGAAAACCAGATGTAAAAGATTTGATTTTATGAAGTTGCACAAACTTTCCCAAGCCAAAATTGAAAAAAATTTGAAAAAATAAAATTTAACAATAAAAAAATAAAGGGTTTTTAAATATTTTTTTTTTTAAAATTACCCAAATAAAAGGTAAAAAAAAAAAGGGGCAATATGTAGTTTTAAAAATGTAAAAAAATGTAAAAATTAAAAATGGGACAATAAAAAATTATAAAGTAAGGTTTGGAAAAGGGTTTCCACACCAAAAACTTCCACCCTTTTTGAAAACTTCTATGCCTGGAGCGAACTAGAAGTGCACACCCGTGTCATTTTCAAATTTGCACTGAAAGGGCCAAATTAAATTTGTTTTTCCCAGGCGGGCCCAAAGGAAGGTGACACCTAAAATGGTTTTTTGGGAATGATTGTATATCAAGGGGACGGGGGTATCTTTGTTGTTAAGCTGCTGTAAGAAAAAAAAAAACTTTGGGAATATAAATTATGGCCTATTCATGAATATAAATAAGTAAATTTTAACATTTTAGGTGCTTTAAATTAAAAAAAGAAATTTATTTATTGTAATCATATTTTTTATTAATCAGTATTTAACTGTAGGCCTAAGTGTAAAATAAATACCCCTTAAAATCAAATTTATAGAATTAATAAGGTTAAATTTTAAATATGCTCGGGTAATGGATAATTGCGTAAGTGTTTTTAAAAGCTATTTTTTTTAATGGCCATAACGATTTTGCAATTTTGGTCAATGTAACAAATATAAAAATAAATGTGATAATTCTGGCCAATTAATTTAGTTTTTGTAACAACATAAACTTTTTTTTCATAAGCTCAAAACAAATCAAGGAAAGGTTTAATATTTAAGCTAAAATATTATTTCTATAATATATAACTTAAAGACAAATTCCTCATGTTCAATATTGAAAGAGTATGTATACATTGATTTTAAAACAATCAATATACTGTGATAATTTAGTATTTCAACTGTGTAATGCTTGCATATAAAATGATTAAAATATTATCCATAAAATAAATAAATTTGATAACTTTTTATTCATGATTTCAATATTAAAAATTTAATGTATAAAGGGGATACTTTTATTGAAGAGGAAAAATCTCAAGTCATGCCGTTGTATTGGTATTTTCTGAGGGGGACTGTTTTCATTATACCAATCTCCTGGCTGATAAGAGAGCCTCAGGGTAAACAACAAAGTATAGTCAATTTTGCAGATTATAAGTATGCATTGAAATTCCCTGGTTTTTCTCAAAATGCATGTTAGACAATAAGCCTGGGATTCATCAGGCGTTGGCACTCAGGCTAGTTAGTCATATAGATAAA
Organism: Ruditapes philippinarum; assembly: GCF_026571515.1. Classification (NCBI taxonomy): domain Eukaryota; kingdom Metazoa; phylum Mollusca; class Bivalvia; order Venerida; family Veneridae; genus Ruditapes; species Ruditapes philippinarum. Next base: position 192,520 of record NW_026863909.1, on the reverse strand, counting down.
TGACCATAATTTTTGTATAATCAAAATATACAAAAAGAATTCACAATGGCATAAATGCATATTAGATATTATTGTCTTCTAAAAGCTGAATTTCTATATTTATCCACAATTCTTGCCACTCTGCATAATAATATATAATTCCTCATGTTCAAGATTTGAAAAGAGATATTTAATTCATTGATTTTAAAACAATCCATATACTGTGATATTTTGTTTTTCAACCATGAAAATGCTTGCATACTTTTTAAAAGATATAAATAATTAAAATTTTTTCAAAGAAATCATGGAGCTAAATATAAGTTTAATATATCTGTGCATGAAATAAATAAAATTGATAGCTTTATTTAAGATTTCTATATTAAAAATCTAATGTATAAAGGGAATGCTTTTATACAAGAGGACAGTCTCAAGTCATGCTGTGTATTGGTATTTATATTAGTCCCCTGCTGATAAGAGGGCCTCAGGGTAAATAACAAAAATGCAGATGTATGCAATATTTACATGTTTTTAAAATAAAATTTCCTGTTTTTTTCCTCCAAAATACATGTAAGACATCTAAGATAAATGACTATAATTTTTGTATAATCAAATGTAAAAACATAATAATAATGGCATAAATGCATGTTAGATATTATTGTCATTATTGTCTTTGAAGTGGAATTTTCTAATCTTATAAAAAAAACTGGTTTAAAATCAATATCAGTGTTAACTATTCTGGAAAGACCTCATATCAATATTTATCCACATTTCTTGCAATTTTGCATTAAAATCATCTTTTAGTTTCTGAAACTGGGAATGTTAATTTTTTTCTATCATAGATTTGACAAATTTACCTTGTCAGTTTTAATTAACACATTTAAAAATTAATATATTTTAAAGAAAATTTTTAAATACATGATTTATAAACTTTTGCAAACTTCCTTTTCACTTTAATGCAGATCTGTTTTTTTGTTGTTTTTTTTTAAATAAAATACTAATACATTGTACCATACATGAGCAGAAAACAGTTACAGAAGATTGAAGTGTCAAAAGTCATGCTGTGTATTGGTGTTTTAATGTAGTGCCCTGCTGATAAGAGCGCCCCTCAGGGTAAATAACAAAAGGCAGATGATAAATATAAGTAGGCAATGTAAATTCTGTATTCTCTGGATGTTGGTGCAAATAAATTTCATTACAAGTAGTACAAATAAGAAAAAAGAAAACTGAAATATTTTTGTATTTTATAATAAACTCATAAAAATAATCATATTGCATAATTATGTTACAATGCATGAAAAAAAAATGAAAAAAGATTGGTGTCGTCTCAAAAAAAGGAATTGAAAGATTTTCTAATCTTTTTGTTAATATCCACATGGAGCTAAATATAAGATATATTTGTGATATCCATGTCAGTTAAAGTATACTAGTGTCCCACAGGTACATATCAACATATCAATACTTAATCCACAAAATATCAATACTTAATATACCACCATTAAATATATAAATAATTTATTTTTAAAATAACATATATCATTTCTATAAATCTTAGGTAAATCTCAGTTTGAGAAGGTAAGAGAGATTATAAATGAGATAAAATTGATAAAATTGGTATAATTTGCCCCCCCCCCCCCCCCCCAAAAAAAACAAAAAAAAAAAAAACAAAAAAACTTGATTGCATTTCAATGTTTCATATTTAATTACCAGATTATAATAAAATAGAATCCTATTAAATATCAATTAATTTTTGTTTATTTATGCACTTTTATCAACATTAAAGTTATAATTATTTATATTTACTTATTTTAACAATTAAGTTTTTAAAATCAGTAAAATTAATGACTTTGAAAAATTATTGTTCTAATATTTTACGCCATATTTTACAAAATCCAATATTCACAACTTCAAATTTATTATGAAAAACTATTATACATATATCAATATTTATCTATTCTTTTTGTAAAAGTCATTGAAATAAAAGGTAACTGCTTTATACATATAATAGGTCTGGTGCACTACAAAGTGCACTAGAAGTGCACTTTGAAGTGCACTAGTAGTGCACATCTAGTGCACTCCTAGTGCACTTTGTGTAACCTTTAGTGTGAACTCAACTGTAATACCTTACTTTAAAGTAATAAATGATTAGGACCCTCATATTTTTCTCTGGGACCCTCATATTTTATGAGCACGAGTCCCTGGGACTCTTAAATAAAAATTCCTAGTAGAAACCCTGAATGTATATAGTAAAAACTTATAGTTAAAAATTCTTCTAGCAATTGACAAATGCTAGAGGTTAGATATTTTGCATGAAACATTGTGTAGCAAACCTCTAGCAAGATTGTTCAAATTATAGCCCTGGTGTCAAAATTGCCCCCGCCCTGGGGGTCATTGATTTCAATATATACATATACAGTGTTAGCGATTTTCCCTAACTTTACTGAGTACCTGGGACTCAGTGCTAATAGATCTGTTACGTCCCAATTCAAATGGAACGAGTCCTCAATTACAAAAATGTCAATGTTTGCATAACTTCATAATACAATCAAATTTGTGACTGTTGATGTTCGCGGATACCATTGATAGGTTGGCCCAAAACGAGGCGAGCACTTGCTCCTAGTCTACGTTTGGGATATAAATCTGCATTGCTAATGAGAAAGGACAATGAAAATGAGGTGAAAGTCAAGTTCTTTATAATACAATTTATTTATAGTGAATAGAAAATCATTTTCAAGCAGAGCAAAAAAACTTAAGAGAGAATTGACCAATTATCGGGGAAAAAGTGTTTCGTCCCAGGGACTCAACAGCCCTTTTTTTCTTTCCTCCCTGGCAATTTTAGCGAGTAAATTGATATGTTTACTCAGTAAACGCGAACACTGATATAGTAAAAAATAAAAAAATCTTATTGTCTGAAGGTACCAGGCTTAGAGCTTTAATATTTGTTAAATAATATCATCTAAAGGTACTCTACCAAAGTTGTTCACATTTTGCCTCTAGTGTCAAAATTAGCCCCGCCCTGGGGGCCATAGGTTTTCCTTATATGTATATAGTAAAAACTTAAAAAATCATCTTCTCTAAATTTACAAAGGCTAGAGTTAAGAATATTTTGCATGAAAACATTGTGTAGTGAACCTGTGCAAGATTGTACAAATTATAGCCCTGGGGTCAAAATTGGCCCCGACCCCAGGGGTCATTCATTTTAACTATGTACATAAAAAATTTAAAAAATCTCTTGTCTGAAGGTACAAGGCTTAGAACTTTGATAATTGGTATATAATATCATCTATGGGTCCTCTACTAAAGTTGTTTTAATTATGCCCCTAGTGTAAAAATTGCCCTGCCCCAGAGGCAATAGTTTTCCTTTTATGTATAAAGTAAAAACTTAAAAAATCTTCTTCTCTGAATTGACAAAGGCTAGAGGTTAAATATATGGCATGAGTTTTTTGTCAAGTGACCTCTACCAAGATTGTTCAAATTTATAGCCCTGGGGTCAAAATTGGTTCCGCCACGGGGGTCATTGATTTTCATCATGTACATATAATGAAAAAATAAAAAATATTTTTTGTCTGAAGGTACACAGGCATAGAGCTTTGATGTTTGATATAAAATATCATTTATAGGTCCTCTACCAAAGTTGTTCAAATTTTTCCCCTGGTGTCAAAATTTGGCCCTGCCCGGGGCAGTGATTCTCATTATGTACACATAGTAAAGACAGAAAAATAAAACAAATGTTTTCTGAATGGGAGAAAGCTACAGCTTAGATATTGACTTGAAATGTTGTTTGGTGGACCCTGTATCAAGATTATTTTGAATTTAACCCTTGGGTCAAAATTTTGCCTTGCCCAAGGGGACAGTGACCTACTTTCTTGTCCTTTGATGTACGGCAATGAAATTTTGACCATGTGCACAGTTTTAGTTGTAAAATTGAACTTTGATGATGTGACCTACTCTCTTGTCCTTTGATGTACAGCTATGAAATTTGAACCATGCGGTGGCATAGCATTTTTCTCAAATGCAATCTTGTTTCAGTTCTGTTATTGCCCTTGACATAGTATAAATTTGCAATTTTCAACTTGTTCATGCATAGCTCAAAAAGTATTTGACCTGCAGGCCTGAAAGTTTACAAGAATGTTGGTCAGCTTTTTATGCTAACATAATGCTGCTTTTAACTGGTAGATAAGCCTTAACCAATGGTTACAATTTGTATTTTTTTCTTTTTCAGAAAGCTATGTCAGCTTCATTTTGGCACCAGTTTTGCGGCCATGGGGAGAACTTTACCACATGGAAGAATGGGGACTTTGGTCACTGCTTTGAGCAAATAGTTGTGATATGTCCTAGCTATGTTATATTGGCAATATTTAGCTCATATTACATTGCTGCAGCTAAACATAATTCTCGCGGAGCTTTCCTACCTTTACCATGGTATGTGAAATACCGTTTTTTGTGTACATTATTACTGTGTGTATTATCAACTGTGCAGGTTGTGCTAACAAGAATCTTGAACCAGATAACAGTGAGCTATGCTGACATTGTGACATCATGTATTTTATCAAGTGGCTGGTTGATTCATAGTGTTTATGTATACAGACTGAAATATTTAGTTTGGAGCTCATGGCGAGGTGCCTTTCCTATGGTTCTAATATATTTACTGTCTCTTATCTCACTTGGTGCCCAGCTCCATACAAACATAGTGCAAAGGTTGAACAATTCACCTAGTCATAATAATGTTGAAGAATTCTCTGTTTATGTATCAGGGTTTTTACAGATTTCATACTTGTGTACACTCTTTCCTAGGGGAGAACGTGTCACCCTTGTTGATGATGACATTTATTATAGAGCTATTAATGAGAGTGTTGATGAAAGTAGTTCTTTATTGGAGGGATCACGGAGATCTTACCGGAGCATATCACAAAGAAGTAGCACCGTTGTGACAGCTGAGTATGACGTCAATTGTATTTCATGGTTAACATTCCACTGGGTGCGACAGCTTCTAGTAAAAGGAGCAAAGAAATCTATAAAAAGTGCAAATGACTTATTCTTTTTGCCAGTAAGATTGAGCACATACAATATTTATACAAAATTTACCTATATATTAACTGGAAAATGGGATGATAGGTTTCAAAGGAAGGAAAGTTATTCTTCAAGATCAAGTCTTAGCTCTAGCATTAATAGCATTCCTGATGTTCAGTTTTCTCATACAGGTCCTAATACAAGACATTCATTCTCAGATGATTCAAATTTTAAACCTTTGAGCCTGTTAAAGGCATTGAATAAAACTTTTGGTTTTGAGTATTTTTTATTAGGTATTTTAAAGCTTTTAACTGACTGTCTTGGTTTTGCTGGACCAATTTTACTAAACTTATTAGTTTCATATATGGAGACTAAGTCAGAAAAGGAAGAGAATGGGTATTTATATGCTATGGGTCTGTTTTTATCAACGTTACTAGGAGCATTTTGTTCAACACAGTTTGATTATAACTGTAATGTGGTAGGGTTGAAGATACGGACGGCCATTATATCAACTATATACAGGAAATCTCTGTCAGTGAGCAGTAGTGTCAGTGTAGGAAAGTTTACAAGTGGGCAGATTATTAATTTCATGAGCACAGATACAGACAGAATTGTGAATTTTTGTCCAAGTTTTCATGCTGTGTGGAGTCTACCTTTCCAGATTGCTGTTTCATTGTATCTTCTACATCAACAGGTAAGATCGTGTTTTTCATTCTTTTGTAACTTTTCTAGAGCTTAAATGTTTGCATCTAGTATATTTAAAATTCTGCAATTATATAGTCTGTTTCAAGAGTTGCAACGATAGCTTGTATCAAGAGTTAATCATGTTACTTGTACAGACTAACTCAAAATGTGCTAAAAATATTTTTTATCTCAACTTTTCAAAGAAAAGGGAGAGCTATAATTGTTATCACCCAGGCATTAGCAGCGTCGTCACACTTTGGCCAACTTTTAATATGCAAGTTGGTGTCTCCAAAACCATTGATGCGAATGGGTTGCAACTTCACACACTTATTTGAGAGCATAATAGGTGGTTGCTGTCAAATGCCCATATCTCTTTACATGGGTTTTATCAGAATTATGGCCATTTTTTAACCTTGGGAGATTATACATTATCCAGCACACTGTCCTGACAGCTCTTGTTGACATCACCATTTAGTTTTCATAAATAAATAAATACCAGCTGGATACTGTATTACTGAAAAACAAGACACTGATTACGTCCCCTGATTGATAGTGTTGTTATGTGTTGAGAAATGTTTTTCAGGTTGGGCTTGCATTTTTAGCAGGTTTAGCATTTGCCCTGATCTTGATTCCTATTAACAGATGGCTAGCAAAGAAGATAGGTCAACTGAGTACAGCTATGATGGAACAAAAAGATAACAGAGTCAAGGTATGACATCCTGTCAGAATCTTACATTGGCTGTTAGTACAGATGGCAATTTTCCGGTAGAGGGTAACTGTAAAATGCAGCAGTGAGGATCTGTTGAGTTACAGCTAGGCAGTTTACCTGAGGGCTGGATATTCCCATCTGTAGTTCAAGCCAGTGTTTTGATTACCCTGCTTATTTCAATTCAAAATTTAATTAATTTACTACAGCAAAATTATATTATCTAAGGGTTGAAATTACCATACCTAAATCAAAACTGGTTGAAATAATTCACATTCTGATGCCATCATAACACATACCACAACCATTCATCTTTGGAAAAAATACTGGAAAATTTTGTTTTTTGATTGGCTTAGAATGTTAAGAAGCATAAGCCCCACTTTTGCAAGGCCAGATAATATTGATGTGTGTTTCTAGGATGCAATAACAAATGGATTTTTAGAATTTTTATGCTTAGTAAGAGATTGACATCTGACTTTTAAGCATTTGACTTGCTGATTATTTACATTTGACCTTTTTGAAAGAAAAACCACTTGATGCTGATAATCTAGAATTTCTCAAACATGAAAAAAATATAAGTTAAAATAATATTACCTTGTTATTAACCATCATTGTAACATTGAACATGATGTATTATTATTCATAGTCAAAATAAGGACATCATAGATTTATTACCAAAAACTTTATTTGATAATGATTATAAAGAAATAGTATTACTTAAGTTATTAACAACCTAATTGACGATTAGATCTGAATCTAATTCTTCACAACTGAATCTTAAAGTTTTCATTAAAATACACACTCCCCTCTCTTTATTTGAAAATTGAGTCTCAAAAATGCAGCTTATAATCGGAAATGGACAGCATACAAGAAGTCATAGTGTTGAAAAAATATGATAAATCACTTGATTTACCATGATTTAAAATCTAGTATTAATTTATGAGAAATAAACTAATGTTAAAACTTGAAGGATATATCAAATGTATATCCTCATAGTCATATAAGCTTATGTTTAGAAGTGTCTTGTGACTAATAATTCCCCATGTGGCTGTTAAAAACAAGTTTATTTGCATTACCAGTGTTCAAACTTTGATATACATATAATGTATGTAATATTATATATGTTTATTACATAAAAATATATGTTATTTATTGAATGTTACTGACTTGACAGGTAATGAATGAGGTATTGTTTGGGATGAGAGTTGTCAAGTTTTATGCCTGGGAAGAACATTTTGAGACCAAAATAAATACATTAAGAGATGCTGAATTGAAAAGTCTTAAGGTGAGTTAATCCAGTGAAGATATAAAAGATTATTCCCAGTTATTATAAGAATTATTTGTCTAAACCTTATAATGTTGTTACCTTTATCCTTATAATATAGAAACTTGTTACAAAGAGTATGACTTATGCCTATGAGCAGTAGGGCTACTAGTTTAAACTTGATTGGAAAAACATGGCTTGACATTATAAAATATTCATAATTCACAATGAATTTTTCTTTTCTCTTTAGAGTTTAAGTACAGGTATATTGTATGTTGCAAGCTTTACATAGACAATACAATATTCAGGGTTCGACACTAACTGTTTTAACAAGGGATCCCAAAGGAATCCCTGAGATTTAATTCAGGGATTCCTCCTAAATGTCAGGGATTCCTCAGATCAAAATAGTAAAATATAAAGGCGAAGAATAACAAGGGAGTGCAGCAATCCGATTTCAAATTCTTTTTTTAAAGACCACATACATGAATATAATATTGCCTTGTTTCAGATGCAGAAAATGTAGTTTATGAGCCATTTGGGTTTTTTTGTTTGCTTGGATTTTTACGACATGTCAACACATAACTGGCCGTATGAGCCCTTTGGAAATATTGCTGTTTAAAGTTTTAAAAGTGTTTCAAAGTGTTTACTTTACTAGTATATAATAATTGGACTGCTAAGATAAATTAAAACATAATACATTTTTTACATGCACGTAAACAGAATAACATTATGCTCACCCACTGAACAAGAGTTCGATTTGAAAATAAAACCCGTTTTCTCCCTGGGGTTGATAATTGTGAACCTGTTTCTGTAAATGAAGGTATAATGCAAGTGCCTGGGCAATGGGACTTAGGGTTTGAACTTTTGAAGTTAAGTAGGAACTGGGGAAACATTTTTTCAGATAGCCTAGGGTTCACTGAAATAGAGCCAACATATCATCTGTAGATCTTTAAAAACTTACAGGTAATGATTAGGCTCCATACTCCTGTAAGTTCTGGTATGGATAACTTTTAGAAAATATTTACTTTCATGTCATTTAAAAAGAAATGTTTAATTATGATCACTTTAAAAAAATAAGTGATTTTCAGCTTACTGTACACTTTTTGTGTTTAAAAGGAAATATCCCATAGATTGTTATAAATTAAATATTTTGTTGAATTTTACTAAAGCTAAAATATCAAGAAAAAAGTTTTGTTTGCATTACAAGTAGGGTACCTTCAAATGATTTCGTTTTTAAAAGTAAAAAGTTGCTCCAAGTCCATGACAGGATGTGTAATATCCAAATTTATTGTTCTCAATTTTTACACTGAAATGTCCGATTCTTTTCCTCCCTGTGTGTATTGATTTTTTTTAAAGTTTTGACATATGCCACATCAAAGGCACTCACCGCATACAGCAGTCATGTAGTTCAGAACACTGATTGGTCCAAAGAACTGTCAGATGAAATATACGTCATTTGGTGTATGTTTCACCTAAGGATTTTTCTTCTTTTTTTGTCGGTAAATTATGCGTGACCTTGATTGACCTTAGAACACTTCAGTCTTTAGTTAGACAATATTTTTTAGCATTTAAGGCTGCAGAGTTTCAAAAAGGATTTTAAACTGAAAAGTATGGATTCTTTTTATTCTATTTATTAATTATACTTTTGCAGTACTACAGGGAGAAAAAAAATACATCAGTAATCTTTTTGTTTTTTTCACTTTTTTTTTACGAAAATTTACAATGATCACAATTTAAATGCTGAATTATGGTACACACAAAAAAACCAAACACGTACTTGTTAACTTCGTAGCTACCGCCGGCAACGCCGATCTGCACATATTTGAAGTGAAAAAAATTATACGATAATTATATTTCTTTCTTGAATTTTCACAACTTAATATTATGAAGTCAATGCATGATATAAAATTATTCAAGAATGTTTCTTTAGCCAAAATATTTTTCATTATATATCGCAAATGAGTTGATAGCACGAAGGAAATCTGGCGTGCGTAGATTTTACCGGCGGGATTTTTCTCTTCTTTCTTGAACATTGCAGTTGTGCCAGTCTTTATTAACACTTTTCTTGAATATTTGTGATTCAATGATATTAATTCAGACAATTTCAAAAATTTACACAGCAATTTTTCAGGGATCCCAACGGAATCCCCAGCTAGGAATCACAGAGATTCCTCCCGACGTTTTGGGATCCTCGGAATCCCGGGATCCCGTTAATGTCGAACCCTGATATTAAATATAAATGTGAATAGAACAAAGAGACATACATTATGTTATTTTCTTGTCAGTGATTCACTAAAATTCTTTTAACTCTAGGTGTTTGCTAAGTAAATCAGTGCACTATAAAGATGTGTAATTAAATAAATTTGGACATAGTTTTGATATAATATATTATTGATGCAAATTTTATTTTGCGTAATTAGAAATCTTATGTTGTTGCTTGTAAAATTGTAGGGAAGGAAATATCTGGATGCTATGTGTGTTTATTTCTGGGCTACAACACCTGTCCTGATATCAATTCTCACATTTACTACATATTCTTTGATGGGCAACCAGCTTACAGCTGCTAAGGTAGGTCATAGGCTCAAAGTAATTTTTGGCCAGATTGAATGGGTGCAACCCGGGTTATTGTATGGTGAATGTCGGTGGGCAGGCAATGAAAAAAATGGTTGTAACAGTTATCTCAGCAACTACTTTTTGTAGCCTCTTGATATTTGGTATACAGCATTTACATGGGTCCTAAACTGTGGGATTCAATCTCAGGTCTGCCGCTCATCCATTTCCTGTGTACCGACTTTTTAAATTTTTGACATTAATGGTGAATGGTAAGAAGTTTTCGAAACAGTTTTATCAGCAACTACTTATCACAGCCTCTTGATATTTGGTATACAGCATTTACACATGGCCCCATACTGTGGAATTAAATTTTAGGTCTGTCCCTCAACCACTTCCTGTTAAACAACTTATTTAAATTTTTGTTATTGGTTCAAGAAACAGCAATTGCAATGAAGTTTTAGGCTCTAAGATACCAGTACATATAGCATTGAAGAAAGTATGTGCTGTCTTTACCTAAGAAATAGATCTTGCTTAATATTTCATATTTTCATCAAAACTCTACTTTATCCTTTGTCAGATGCAACAATGATAAATTTTACGTATATTTTATGAAAGGGTCATTATTGCAGGGTTATTAAACATAATAATATTATGTTGTTTTTCAGGTGTTCACAAGCCTTTCTTTGTTCCTGATGTTGATAAGTCCCCTGAATGCGTTTCCATGGGTGATAAATGGATTAGTGGAGTCATGGGTCTCTCTAAAGAGAGTTCAAGCTTTCATTGCACTGAAAGATTTTGATCCTGAGCACTATTACTCATCTAATACAGGTTAGATACTATTGATTTATTTTCTTACATTTTTTTGACTTCTGAATAAATGTTTGACTTCTGAATAAATGTTTGGCATTTTAGAATTTTAATCACGAGTTTTGACAGTGTTTAAAACATTATATTGATATTTTTCATTGTATTTAAGTTTTATCTTATAAATAAACAATTACATGGTAAGATCTTAATTATGAACTTTGACTTTTAGTTACACTTTCATATAGACGAAGATATTGTTGAAACTGAACAGACTTTCTGAATAGAAGTTTCTGGACTTAGTAGCAGATAAGTCCAAATAAAAACGTTAAATTCTGTTTTTGTTAGAAAATAATTTTGTATATTAATATCAAACAGTTATTCATGACATTTATTATATTCTAGTGTTACCTAGTGACTGTGCATTAAATATCAGAGATGCTGAGTTCTCTTGGAAGGAAACTGATGAAGAATCTTGGAAAGATAAAAAGAACATAAGAAAGGAACCAGACAGAAATAGAGCATCAAGCCAGGAGCCAGTTCTAAATGATATTCCAGAGAGGAAGAGGAAACTGACCCAGGAACCAGCTGAAAAAAATAGTAATGATAGGAAAGGATCAACAAGCCAGGATCAAGACATTCAAACTGAATCACAGGGAACTACACTTAGTCTGGTGGATATTTGTATGCATGTTACAAAAGTAAGTTTACTTAAATGCATATCAAACCTCACTAAGAATTACTTTATATATTTTTTGCATACTGGTATTACCAGTATAGGATTAGGCAAAATATTGGACATTTCATGCCCCCACTTAGGGGAATGGTGGATGGGACGCATATAGATGTTCCCTTGTCAGACTTGCATACAGTCAGTCTGTAGACTGTTAAAAAATCGATAGAATATTGGTTTATCCATGTTGTATGGACATATTTCTAGCTATAATCAGGGCAATCCAGCTACATAGGTTAATTTTTTTATACATTATTTAGTGTGATATATAGCTATTTTTTGTGGTTTTACTTTGGTGCCATTTCCTTCTGCTTGAAACTTTATGTCGTTCTTTAAAGTATCCTTACATTGATCAAATACAGTTATATATTTTTTATACTACTTGTTTAATCTATGGCATCTTGTAATCAAAATCATATTCTTGTTATTTTAGGGTCAGTTTATTGGTGTAATTGGTAAAGTTGGCTCTGGAAAAAGCTCACTACTTAGCTGCATGCTAGGTGAGATGCACAGGGTCAGAGGTCATATTAGGGTAAATGACCTTGAACTTGGTTTTGCTGTGGCAGCACAAGAGCCATGGATACAGCATGCTACTATTAAGGACAACATTCTCTTTGGAAGACAGTTTAACAGCAGAAAATATGAAAGAGTTATTGATGCCTGTGCCTTGATAGAAGATTTTAAGGTACGTAAACTTAATTTATGGGTTTTACTTATGCCCATTAAAGATATACAGAAAAAAAAGTAGAATTATTGAACAAAAAATATACATTGTAGTTGTTTGGGGATCAGTCTCGTTTTCTTCCTGAATGATCTAAATATTAAAGTTTGCTTTTTAATACCCTTTTCATGATGAAATTTTCGAAGTTAATTTATGTCAATTTACAAGAGAACAGATGATATTTCAACTTTCAGAGAAGGTTTTTCTTGATTATTAAGATTAATATTGATACATTAGTATAGAAATTGGAATCATTTGCATTGCTGTACTTATAAACTGATTGTTTTTTGCTACTATGACTTCTGTTACTCTTTTGTAAATAAACAGTGTCAAGATTTAGGAAGTATTGTAACAACATGTGACCCTGTCCTCTGTTCTATGTAATTTATATTCTAGTATAAATTTTGTTGTACATTGAATATGCTTAGTTGTAAATTATTAAATAATTATACACAACAAATATATACAGACATTACCAGCTGGTGACCTGACAGAGGTAGGAGAAAATGGTGTAACTTTGAGTGGTGGTCAAAAAGCTAGAGTGGCATTAGCTAGAGCTGTTTATCAGGTATAATTATATGTATATGACTTTTGTTTTTAATGTTTTAGTACTTCCATAGTCATAACTGTCCCTTTTGTACATCTAGACTTTAAGAAATACTATGCTCAAATTTTATATTAGAAAATACATGTATTGATAATTGCTATACAGTATCTTTGTAAATATGAAATAAACACATTTTGACTTCATACAAAGTATATATGTTATGTTTAAAATTCTACACACTATATTTAGCATTACAGTATGGACACGTGGATGAAAAATTATTCTTTGCACTTTAAACAGTCTCTATTTTGGGTATGCAATAAATAGAATATTAAATACATGAAGGTTTATTACTGAATTCATTGAACTTGTTGAATAAAATAATATTTTGTTCGCCAGAGACTCGCATAATATAATTTTATTCAACTCATTCAATAAGTTCAGCATTCAACGTACACTTGTTCGTTCAATATCTTCTATTGATTAGGATTCTGAATAGATGATGATTTTTTTATCTGCTTATATCTTTAACATAACACTTTATGTTAAATTTTGACCTTGTAGTAATCTTTATTTTTCTTTGTTTGAAGAACAAAGATGTGTTTCTGTTGGATGACCCATTATCAGCAGTTGATGCTCACGTTGCCCAACACTTGTATCAGAAATGCATCATGGGATTGCTATGGGGGAAGACCCGTATATTGTGTACACATCATACAAAATATCTAGTCAATGCTGACCAGATTATACTGATGAATGATGGGAAAATTGTCAAAACAGGTTGATTATTTGTGATTATTTCTTATGTTTAAAGCCCAAATGGTTAATTGTTTTAAGTAAATGACTGTCCATTTTAAATACATGTCCCTCAAGACATGATGATGGTAAATAAATATTTACTATCTTCAGAAGGGGATATAATTCTGTGATGCCATAATGTGAGCTGTTATAATCAGAGTAATCATTTATGAGACCAAAAGGGGACCACTTATAGATTAACAGTTTGTGAATATGCCAATGGCATTATATTTAGTATATAAATTGTTTAACTTTTTCCATTCTGAAGTTTTCCTTAGATAAGTTAACAATGTTCTTTTAAGTCTGTCATATAACTGCTCTTCTTAATTGTTTTGAAACATGAAAAGATACAGCTTTAATATCTATAGAATTTTATCATAAATATAATTCATTATGATTTTATATAAATGAAATTTTGCCTTTTAGGATTACCATCAGAAATTTTGAATTCTGAGGAACTTGCATCTTTGAGAACTGCAGAGGAACAAGTCACTGAGTCACATGATCTTGAATCACCAATGGCAACTGAGGATGGTTCCCTGGTTGAGGAGGAGGAGAAGGAGACTGGTGTAGTGAAGCTAGGAATCTATCAGTCATACTGGAGGGCTGTTGGTACCTGTCTTGCTCCCAGTGTTCTTTTAGCTCTATTTTTCATGCAAGGTAATTTTGTGCACAGGTATATTAGTAAATACAGAATTTATTTTTGTTTGATTGTGTTGGAAGCTATAAGCTTATTGCAATACTTTCAAACCTGTCCCTTAAACCAATCAGTACTAAGCAATGAGTGTAAAGTTTCTTGCTCAAGGAAATGTTAGGGTTTGAACCAACATGGCCAGCAGTTCTTAGGTTACTAGTACAACGTGTTAACCACTCCGCCATGCAGCCACTCAATACAGGTATATTAAATGTGACCTACCAGATAAGCTCAGTGATAACATCAATGGATAAATATTTCCTGGTGGTGGCAATTGCATTTCCAGATGACATTGGTGACAACAGTCTTGTCTACAGTCATATTTACTTTATCCTTGTTTTACATATTTGATGTAAAGAAGTTTTTTAAGCTGAATTAAAATTGCAGAAAAGTATGGTAGTTCCAATGTATGATTAAAAAAATACAGTAAAACTGATGCAAACACAACACATCATTCATTAAGTGTAAATCTTAAGTGAAGGTGGATATAAACTAAGCAGAATTTTCTAAACTTACCTTCATATTGTAATGACAAATCATTGATTTATAATCATCTTTTCTTGGATTCTTTTTATGAATTGTACTTTACGCCCTTGCAGGGGAATTTAATCACTACATTCAAATTATTTTCCTTAAATATCGAGTATAATGAAAAGCATGATCATATAAAGCTGAGGCTCTTGTTTTTGTAATAGATTATTGGGTTATTAGACTATTCTGAGAAGAATATATGATGCTTTTCGTTTTTCATTTAAAAACTATTAAAGAAACAAGGAAAATCTTGACAGCCTTTTTCGCTTTTCCCTGTATGCTAGTAAATTATTTGATGAAGTTGTTTGAAAAATTGAATTGATATGTTATATTTATCACATTCTAAAATTGTTAGGATAAGGAACCATCCCAAACTTTCCATTATGAACTTTTATATGAAGTTTTTTTTTCCAAGTTGTTATATGGTTCAATTGAAAATATTTAATAGACTTAAAGTTTTAGTAGTTTCTTAATTTTGTCATAAGGAGAAGAATTTCATAAGACACATTGTCTTCATTCAAATCCTGCTTTTTAAGAAAATTTGAAGTGCTTTGTGTATATTGTAAATTGTAACATGTATAATATGTTCTGAGAAATAAGAAATTTTTAAACTAACTTTTGTCATATATGAGCCGTGTCATGACAAAACCAACATAATGGGTTTGCGACCAGCATGGATCCAGACCAGCCTGCGCATCCGCGCAGTCTGATCAGGATCCATGCTGTTCGCTATCAGTTTCTCTACTTGTTATAGGGTTTGTAAGCGAACAGCATGGATCCTGATCAGACTGCGCGGATGCGCAGGCTGGTCTGGATCCATGCTGGTCGCAAACCCATTATGTTGGTTTTGTCGTGACGCGGCTCATATATGTTTTATTATTGTAGCATCAAGAAATATAAATGATTGGTGGTTGTCATATTGGGTCTCACATTCACAGAAACCAGGTGAAATTGTATCTAACCATTCCAAGTCAACATTCCTACTTTATCATGATACATATACTGACCTTCAATCTGACATATCAAGGTAAAATCATTTACTATAACCTTAAGTTTATTTATTTACTTCCTTTTTTCGTCCATCTGCAGTATTTCTGTCAGTTGCCTGTTTGTTATTTATTGTCTTTCTGAACTTAAAAGGACATAAGTATATTGACAATTTTATTGTGATTATCGCCTTTCCAAAATATTACATATATTTTGTCAGTTGATTAAATAATGTAAATGTTCAACTTGTTCATAACAACAATCTGTAAAGGAACTGTCTCTCTTACTATTTTGTAAAAATATCTTTAAAAATTTATCTGAAACCTTTTTTAATTAGAAAAAAATCTTGTCAAGATATAGCAAGGTTCTGGGTGTAGGAATTGATATATAAGTATCTAATTAACAAATTATTACAGTGACAAACAACACAATTATAAAACAATATACTGATGGGAAATATAACATACTTGCATATTATAACTGTAACTGAAGTTGTAGTTTTAAAACCTTGATTTTTGATACATATTGTAGTTTCTTCATTCTTTATTAAAGGCCCATTATGCCTCAGAAATGCTATCATTTTTATTTCTCAAAAACTGTTTATTTTTGGTATCTTGTTACAGTTTCCAAAACATACTCATTTGCTATATACATGAACTATCTTTTGCATCTTTAGTTCTGTTTGCAATTTGTACAATTATAGTGAATTAGCATTTTGTATGGAAGTCAAAATACAACTTTGTTTACATTTTGCTACCTTTAACCCATTACTTCATATACACGCCTTTTAACGCCTTTTTCACCCCCCCCCCTTTTTGTTGTCTCAAATGATGAAAAAATGCCTTATTTAGGCCCCAAACACTTGTTTTTGTTTGAGAAATGTTGTTAAAAAAAGTGACCCTTTTTTCGGCGCGGCCCCCCAACCAAAAGATACATCAGGGGGTTGCCAGAAGGGGGATGTGCCCCCTTCTGTTTGGGGGGGGCGGAGTACCCCTCATCGCCAAGAAAATTTTGGACTTGTGAGAGGCTGTAAATGACCCCAGATTGATCATAAGGTAACGTGTAACCAACGCTGAAAGCATTTGACTCTATCTCAATCCATTGAGAAGTTGCAGCACTTTGAAATCAATTTTGATGGAAAAAATCAACGCAAAATAGTGATTTTTGGCAATTTTGAGATGTCCCCTCGTTGCCATGGTAACAGAAAATTTAAGCCTGAGCATGTTGTTGCAAGGAAAATGGTCCAGTCAACATTTGTGCCAAGTTTGATTAGTGTTGAAGCAGTTTTTATAGTACTATAGCAATTTGAACTTGTAACGGGAGACTTTTCAATGAAAACAGCCATTTTTCACAAAATGCTCATGAAGTAATGGGTTAAGACACATAATGGCATGTTCAGCACAATTTTTTTCAGTTGTAAAACATCTTACATGCTGTTATTATTTAATCATGTTTATATTTCTAATGCAAAAAGTTACATATACTTGAATGTATTTTTTTCTCATAACAGTTAGATATTTGCATTTTCTTCCTCTTATTTTTGCAGGATGGTAACAATCAACAACAGTATATATAATATGACTACTGCAGGAGATAACATAGTGTTTTATCTGACAGTATATGGATGTCTAGCTGCAGCAAACTCTATATTTACTTTGTTTAGAGCATTCCTGTTTGCCTATGGTGGAATATGTGCAGCACAGACTATACACAGAAAATTACTGAGTAACATTTTAAAGGTCAGTTTTTGTTAAAAACAGATCTATGTCCTTGAATATCATATTCTCAGTTAAAAATGTTAGTCTTTATTGATTGTAAAAAATTTTCAATTAAATCTTAATGATGTCAAAAATAGAATTTGGGGTACAGAAAGTTGATAAACGTTGTATGCTCATGACAAGTATGGACTGCATATCTCTGATACATAGAAAAAAAGATCTGCTTAGTTTGTTTTGTTTTTATTTTGAAATAATAGAAAGCTAATTTTCAGAGCAACACCTCTCTTGATTTGTGGTTAATCAAAAGGAAAATGATTTGTGCTTAATCTTAAAGTTAATTTAGAAAGAGGTCTAAGCAGTGTTGCATCTAGGCGGCATGATTTGCGCATATTTCATGCAGATTGCGCATTTAAATGAAGTCAATGCGCACCAAGTTGCACATTTGACAATCTTTTCAATTTAATTCTGTTTTATCTTCATTGTATCTTGAACGCTTCAGCCATGTTTGTTTTCACTCGCGGTAATGACTTAAATGCATGCTAAATCACGTGTAGCAGCTGACTAGGTCATCTGGCGTGTATATTGTTGTATTTGTCAATATTTTATGTTTTCTATTCCTTTTCGGTATGTCATATCCACCTGTAAATGTATGTCCCCCACATTTTTATCAAAGCCCTCACATTTTTCAGTTGAGTGGGGGACTATCCCCCATAATTTTGAAATTCTAGGTGCAACCCTGTCTAAGAAGTAAAAACATTATCAAATGTACAAGGGCAATGACTTGAGCTAGCCTGAAGCACTTCCTTTTCATAGAAATTACCTTCTTGGAACCAGTTATGTTAATCCTACCTTCACTTGTAAAAAAAATGCTAAAAGTAGTGAAGTCAGTTACATTTTACATAAACCATTCAAAGTGTCACTTATTGCGACTATACATTTCTTGAATTCTGAATACTACTTGAGTCACACTTGCGTTTTCTCATATCTTTTTTAAGCTAAACAAATATTTTTTAAGAAAGGAATTTCAGATTTTATTGTTATTTTTTCAGGCTCCAGTATCCTTCTTTGATGTAACTCCAATTGGCCGCATCGTGAACAGATTTTCAACTGATGTGTTTTCTATAGATGATTCTCTACCATTTATCATGAATATATTTCTTGCTCAAATCTACGGTATACTTGGGACCATTGTTGTTACTTGCTATGGATTACCTTGGTTTGCAGTGCTTCTTCTTCCATTAGGGTTGTTGTATTATAAGATACAGGTATGTGTTAAGATTATTCTATGATTCTGTAACAGATTTGAAATATTTCAAACTCATATTCTTAAAATACTAAGCTCTTCTAGCCTGTGCATCTGTGAAATCTAGCCAGACTATCTGTCCACTGTTTTATTTCATTATTTTGATATAAAAAAGATATGCATGGAAGCAAATGTCAATGCATGGAAAGCATATTACATAAGAAAATAGTTATGATATGTGAGGAATAACAAACATAATAGAAATAATATAGATGCAAATTTTCTCTATTTTAGCTGGTATGATGCTGTTGATTTTTAGCTCACTTAATAGAAGAACAGGGAGACTGAGAGCTATTGTGCTCACACCAGAAGGGGTGTTGATGTCATAATTGTCACACTATGGTTAAGTTTTTGTGTGCAAGATGTATCTCCAAAACTACTGCAGCAAATAGGCTGAAACTTCATACTCATGTTTTCTGTGATTATCTTACATGATTGGCACAGGTACAATTTCTCTTAAGTAACCTTAGTTGTGCCCCTTTTCTCAGAGAAAAAGCCTAGTGCGCTGTCTTACAAAAAACTCTTGTTATTTGATGAGTACAGTCTTGATATTGAAATGGTAAACAGTTGTTTATGGTTTAACAGTTATACAATTTTAGATATTTGATATACAGTGGAGCCTTGCTTATCTGAACCATTCTAATCCGGAATCCTTTCTTATCCGAACGAAGTGTCCGGTCCCGATTTTATTCGTTCTATTTTCGGAGCCTGTCTACTCCGAATTCCGGACTATTTTTTCAATTTTTGTTATTATTTTACTCTAAAATTTACCTCTCGGATCCGAACAGATTTTGCCAAATGTCACACCTTCATTCAAAATAACAAATAATCGCACATCTTGCAGGTGTAAACATACACAAAACTGATGTGTTATTTCACTTGATTAATGGGTGAAACGTATGATCGGCAAAGCTGTGAAAATTACACTTTGCTTGCCTTGATATCTTCTATAATTTCTTAATTGATTGTTTTTTTCGTCACCTTCAATAAATATTTTGATATAATACAATAAAAATATCTTTTAATCCTTTGTAATGGATTCAATGATACGTTTTTAAGCAATGAAAATAAATAAAAACTGTTAGTGAATTCGGATAGTCGCTGAATCGGATAAGAGTAAACAACAATTGACAAATGCTGGTACGAATATTTAATTATGTCTCCGCCTCCTGTTTTACATCATAGGTTAACTTACACTTGAGGACATAATATTTTTTTGCTTATTTATTTATTTTCATTTCTTTATTTTTGTATTCACATGTATCAGAATGAACGATAAGAGACTGCAAAAATAAAATATCTAAATTGCAATTTCAAATGCATTCCCGTTTTCTTTCCCTAAACTATTTTGCAAATACATGTAACATGAAAAAACATGTAAAAGAACCTTCTAATTCGGAAACCTTTCTAATCCGGAAACCTTTCTAATTCGAACTTTTCTTCTGGTCCGGACGAGTTCGAATTAGACAGGTTCCACTGTATATTAGATATAAGATAAGTTATAGTTTTTGCCTTTAATTACTAAATAATGAGTTGCTTCAATGCTATGTAATATCATTTCAGAATTACTACAGGCATACGTCCCGTGAAATTAAAAGGATCTCAAGTGTAACATTGTCACCTATATACGCTCATTTCTCCGAGACTATTTCTGGTATGACTACAATCAGAGCTATGAGGGAACAAGAAAGGTAGACATATGTAATATTTTCTGCTTCATCTGTTTAGTTTTTGTCCTAAAAAATATGTATTTGAAATGATGTACAATATGTTAATAAGAGCAACTTAGAATCATTTGCCTCTTATGACTTGCTAAAAATCTTTGGCTGCAGAAATGTAAGATTTAGTGCTTTTGTGAGCTGCCAAGAAAGTTGTTTAAAGGTTTGTCATTTACTCTTGTGGTAATTCCAATCAGCATCAATTAAAGCTTGAAAGCTGTTTGAAAAATTTAGTTGGATGTGACATATTGAGGACAGTTATATATGTCATTATGTGTTTTAAAATTAGAATTATAAACATAAATTGGTAGTTCTTTAAACTGTTAACTGCAATAACATTTTGTTACTTTCAAATGAAAGTTACTATTAATCTATTACTTTATGAATCAGTTACATTGAACATCCTATGATTATTTAAAAGGAATTGTTAATTTTCAATTTTGTTCTCTCAATAAATTAATTTTTAGCATTCTTTACACCATAATATATTTCAATCCATTATTACTCCTTAAGATGAAGAACAAATCATATGTGTGTTATATCAAATAGTATACACTATTATAAACTGAAGTTAGTTCATTAAATTATCTGATAAAATTTTTTCCATTTTTAGATTTCAGAAAGAGAATCTTGATAAACTGGACACAAACCAGAGAGCTGTATACTCTGCCCAGGCTGTTGCTAGCTGGTTGTCATTCTATCTTCAGATGTTAGGCGTTGCCATGGTAACAGGAATATCATTTATAGCTGTACTAGAACATCATTTTCAGACTGTCAACCCAGGTAGAGATGAAACTGTATAGATTTATATTATCAATTGTTATATGTTATGAAAGTGTATGCTTCATCATACTTTGAATGCATGAGTTCATGTGTTCAAGTTAATATTTTCTCACTGTATATGTACCACTTAAGGTATTTAAGGTATTAAGACCCTAATGGGCACTATAAGGAACTAAAAAATTGACATCATAGGTCAGATATATACCTTAAAGTACACCTGTATGCACAATTTAAACAAAATTTACCGTACGGAAATCAAGATATGGCCACTTTTCTGAACTCAAGCTAGGATGTTATTAGGGCCTTATTTAGAAATGAGGAACCTTTAAATAATCTGCAATAATATTCTAATGAAAAATATTTTCCCATTAATTTTTGGTAAGAATCAAATAATACCATTCAGCTAAAAATCCACATAAGCAAAATTATGGTTTCTACATAAAATTTATGAAATCTGTATAAAAATATTACCCTACCCCACCTATTTTTTAGCTCACCTGTCACAAAGTGACAGGGTGAGCTTTTGTGATCGCTTTTCGTCCGCCGTCCGGCGTCCGTCCGTCTGTCCGTAAACTTTTGCTTTAAATGACATCTCCTCATAAACCACTGAGCCAATTTCATCCAAACTTCACAGGAATGTTCCTTTGGTGGTCACCTTTAAAAATTGTTCAAAGAATTTAATTCCATGCAGAACTCTGGTTGCCATGGCAACCAAAAGAAAAAACTTTAAATATCTTCTTTTAAAAAACCATAAGAGCTAAGGCTTAGATATTTTGCATGAAACATCTTCTAGTGAGTGTCTACCAAGTTTGTTCAAATAAAAGCCCTGGGGTCAAAATTGTTATCTTATATAATATATTGTTTTGCCCTTGAATGTCAGTCATTTAACTGGAATGTCAGCCAGAAGTCTATTTAGTTGTTGCCTATTGCTTGATTTTTGTATGGTTGACAAAACTTCTGTGTGGTTGCTTGTGTCCTTTATTTAAAGTCACAAATGATCTCAAAATTACAAATAGTGTTCATTCAAAATTCTGGAAATAGCAAGAACAACCCCTTTCTTATAAGTGTCTGTTATTGTTTTATTTAGGGCTGGTTGGACTGGCCATATCTTATGCTTTATCAGTAACCAATCTGTTAAGTGGTGTGGTGAACTCGTTTGCTGAGACTGAAAAACAGATGGTCAGTGTAGAAAGAGCACAGCAGTATATTGATGATGTTCCAAATGAAAGATTAGATGGTTCCCTACTGGTGAGATAGTTAATTTGTTTTAGTTTTAAGTTATTTAAGCTTGATTGTGAAGAAAACTTGCAGCTTATATGCACCACTCTAAATGCTACTTCCTGGAACTTATCTGTACTTGTGTCATTCCATAAGGAAGCATGGAAGGTCTCACTGTATTTATGTTATCTTCTTTTTAGCTCACCTGACAATGAAGTGGTCAAGGTGAGGTATAGTGATGGGGCTATGTCTAGCGTCTATCACTGTGTGTTGTGCATCATTCGTCATCAACATTTGGTTGTTAACTTTCTAGCAGTCACAGTTTGATTAAATCATACCAAACTTTGCCAGAATGTTTGTCTCAATGATATACAGGTCAAGTTCAGATATGGATCATCTCCAGTCAAAAACTAGAACACAGGAGCTAAAAATATCCTGTAAGTTGATCAAGAAGGTTGTTTTGAAGATTGGTTATGGTTAAAAACTGTTTTAACACTCTAGTGGCTACTTTTGTTATCCAAATATCCTGGAAATTGATCAGAAAATTTGTTTTGATGATTTCTATGTTAAGTTTGAATATGGGTCACCTGGGGTCAAAAACTAGGTCACACTGCCCATATATAGATCAACCTTGTTAATACACCAGAGGTCACATTTTTTTACTCAATTGTCATCAAACTTGGTCAGGATGCTGCTTGTCTTAGACATTGCTTGGATGAGGTCAATGGGTCAGGGGAGGGATCTAGGGCCATCTTGGCCCTCTTGTTTTACAAATGCATTCATTTTTGATACACATTTGAAAAAATCTGTAATTCTGACTTATTAATGAAATGTCTAGAAAGAATGAAAATTCAACCAAAACATATACATCCAGGTGTCCATAACTATACTATTGTTAAGATAATGGGCATGTTTCCTAACAGTGATGAGAAATAAAAATCATGTGGTTAGCAGTTATAAACAAGGCACATAATTTTATGAACAGAATAATTCTGTTTTTTTTTTTTTTTTTATTAAATAATTAAAACAGGTATAAAAAGTGATTAATAGCCCTCATGCTTGATTTTCTCACCTTTATTATTAGTTTGACTATGAAAAAAAGGAAAAAGGGAGAGTGATTGGGCATCAGTGTTGGTTTCACCATTTCCAAAAATACTGAAGGAAATAGATTGAAACTTCACACACTTATTCTCAGTGATTATCTTACATGATGGGCACAAGTTCCATGAGTCTGAGTTTAACTTACCTTTTTACAAAGTTAATGCCCCTTTTCTTACTGTAGGGCCCTGATAATAGTCAAGCATGTTGTCTTACAGCTGTTATGCTCAAGTGGACCTTTTTATGTTTCATACACATTTAATTACACAGGTTCAATATTAAAATAAAATTTAAAGTATTATGATTTCTTTGATATTAATTTGCATAAGAATTATTTTAAGTGATAGAATTATTTCAAACTTGTAAATTTACTTGAAATGAATTCCAGTATATTTTACCTGAAACAAGCATAGATTTTTTTTTCATTGACAGGTTTTTCTCTCTTTTTTCAGCCACCACCCTACTGGCCACTGCAGGGTTCAATAGTTTTCCGTCATGTAAAATTAAAGTACAGAAGTAACCTCACAGCTGCACTTGACAAGGTCTCATTTGAAGTGGAACCAGCCGAGAAAGTTGGCATTGTAGGACGGACTGGTTCCGGAAAATCTAGCTTATTTCTAGCCTTGTTTAGAATGGTGGAAATATATAAAGGAAATATATTTGTTGATGGTATAGATCTGATTCACTTGGATTTAAAAGACATAAGGTACCTGCTATATCTATTTTCTGATGATATCATACAAATTTATATGACCTCTGGTGCTATTTATTTAGTATGGTTTTTAAGTGGCTGAAATCTTGCGTGGCTAAATTATAATGGTTGAACAATTGGGTATCCACATAACTATCAGTCTGTGAAAAAATCTGTCTGTCAGAGTGAATAATCAAATTAAACTGCCGTCTTAGTCTTAATGGATCATAAGGAAACAATACACTTTATTTTAAGGGGTCATGGCCTTTGTTTAATATAAGAAAATAACAAAAGAATTGGCCCCTTTCCTAATTTAGACAGCACCTCTGTAATTCTTGTTGACTATCAGGCATCCAAAGGATAACTTGCAGGATTTCAGTGACTGCTCATGTTTGTGAAGTATGTTATACCAAAAAACATGTTATGAAATAAGACAAAGTGATGAAATTTTCATTTGCTGTAAAGTCTTTGGTACAGGTATCTGTTGAAATATCATGATGGTTTATTAACCTTTTTAGGTCAAGGTTAGCTATCATACCTCAGGATCCATTCCTGTTTAGTGGCACAGTACGAGAAAATCTTGACCCTACAGGGATGTATAAGGACAGCGAGTTATGGTCAGTGTTAGAAAAATGTCACCTTAAAGAAGTTGTACAGCGGTTAGGGGGTCTCTGTGGTGATGTTGCAGAAAGGGGCCGTCATTTCTCAGTTGGGCAGCGTCAGCTGGTGTGCCTGGCTCGCGCTTTGTTAACAAAAGCTAAGGTTGGTGCTGTTATATAGTTTGTAGAATCCGTTGTTGTTGTTCTCAGGATTTATTCGCCTTAAAACTACTATATACACAAGATGGATTGACCTTTTTTTAAAAAAATAAAGGTCAAGTTAAAATCATTCTATATGTTTATGTATTTACATTAAAATAGATGATTATTCATTTCATACTACCAAAAATTTCAGATTGTGTAAGATTTGCCTCTTATTTTGCTATAATTTTAAACCATTGCAACATTCAGGGTTTTACATCTTGTCCAAAATTTAGGGGTCCCTGAGTGTCTCACACTTGGTGAAAATGGGGGCCCATTAATGAAAATCAGGTGTCAAAAAATCTTTAAGCTAAATGCCTTTATCAATACTATCTGTTATATGTTATCTGAACTGTAAACACATGTCAGATATTTTTTCTTATTAGTCCCCTACCGGTTTAACCGGAGGGGACTTTAGGTTTACCCTCCGTCCGTCTGTCCGTCTGTCTGTCTGTCCGTCTGTCTGTCCGTCTGTCTGTCTGTCTGTCAGTCTGTCAGTCCGTCAGTCCGTCCGTCCACAAAACTGGATCCCGCGATAACGCAAAAAGTACTGAAAATATTTCTATGAAACTTGATATATGGATAGATGGCAGTATGGAGATTATGCACGTCTTTTTTTTTTCTTCCTATGTTGAAAATTCTGGTTGCTATGGCAACAAATAGTCTGAAAATATGGCAAATTTAACACATAAACTGGATCCAGTGATAACTCAAAAAGTACTGAAAATATTTTTATGAAACTTGAAATATGGGTAGATGGCAGTCTGGAGATTATGCACATTTTTTTCTTTTCTTCCTATGTTGAAAATTCTGGTTGCTATGGCAACAAATAGCCTGAATTTCAAGATTTCTGATTTAAATTTTCAGCTTTTTCACTATAAGTTCTTTATTTCTTACGGTGTTCACTTCAAACTTTAAATATAAGTTTCTGGTCATCAACCACATCATATGTGACAAGGTTCATAACTCTAGCACAAAAAAATATCAGTATTACCTCCCTTGAACTTAGATTTTTTAGGGGAAAAAATGTTGTCTTTTTTAAATAACTTCTTTATTTCCTAATGTATCTACTTCAAACTTCATATATATGTTTCTTATTATCACTCGACATTTTTGAGAAGGTTAAATACTCTAGCAAGACTATTTCCAGAATTATGTCCCCTTGAACTTAGATTTTTTTCGAGAAACTGGTATTTTCACTCCAACTTCTTCATTCCTTATAGGATTTACTTTAAAATCCCACATCGTAATAATATGACAAGGTTGTATAAACATAATTTCCTTACTAAGCATGGAAACTTAACACATTACTGTGATATAGACAAACTTATTTTATTATGATTTGTGGTTGATATTTTCAAATACAGACTTCATCCTCAAATTCATTATAAATGGCAATACACAGGAGTGTATGACAATTAAAGAACTTTTTGAGGGACCGGTAGGGGACTACTGTATTGCCCGCAATACTATCAAATGCTTGTTTTAAATATTTTACCCCAATAAAATAATTTTGCAGGGAAAAAAAATTAATGGCATGCAGTTTTATTCTTAAATATGCCATAATGACTTCATTTTAAGTTGGTTTATTCATAAAATGGGCTAAAAAAACATTGTATAGCATGCAACACATCTGCCCCCCCCCCCCCCCCCCCCCCCCCCCCCCATGCCAGATGAAATTTCAAACTGTTTGAATATTTTTTACTTTTACTAACCGATGCCATCATGCTAAACATTCATGCTGCAGTATGACGTTTTGCTACCAAAACAATAAATGATAACAGAACATGTGACCCCATACTTGCAGTAGATTCTCCAATTATACTAAATCCTAGAAAGTAATTCTATTAAATTGGTACTTATTTTCCTCCCTTTATCACTTCAAATGTAAGGCAGTACATCATTTCTGACCTTAACAGCTTTCAGAAAGCTTTCTGCTTACCCAAGGTTGCAGTTTTATAAATTGTTTTTATATTTGACACAGAAAATTGTGCCATGGAAAACGCTGGAAAACCCCTGTGCTGGCTACTAGTTTTATACCTGCTTATGTTGTAAAATGTTGAATTTTTAATTGAAGTGCATTGTAAATTGACATGAAAATCCTCACATTGAGTGGCCAGCAGATAAAGTTTGATCATACTGCATTTAGTAAACTTAAATGTTTTATTTTATTTTTAGACAATGATGGCCAATGGGAGCTTATATGTATCTAGTTTAGATAAATTTGATCCACCAATTTAAGATGCAGCTTTATAAGAAAAATAGAAATAATTTTACACAACTTCTCATGAATCTAAAGCTGCTAGAATTGAAATTGCAATACCTTTAGAAAGACTTTTTATCAAGAAAAAGAGGTGAATCATTCATCACCAAATATTGTCTTCAGCATCCCATATACTAGTATGTGGTTTTTGTCAGTTGCCTGTCTGTGCAAGAAAAGAGGGGCACTTAAAAATCTCCACTGACCTCCATTGGCCTGAAATCATAAAATTTAAAAATCTTTCATAAATCAACTGGTGCACTTAAATGGTACCAGTATGCAACAGATAATGTATGTATATAGCCAGTATCAAATTAATAATCAATTTTTTATGTGACTTTTTAGCGGATTTTAGTGAAAAGTATTGTAGCCCTTATTTTGGGGTTAGTTTTCACAAAACAATTTGTTATTCCAGGGAAATGGAGTTAGAGAATGATATGAAATTTTGTACACATAATATTGGACCAGACCTACATCCACTTATACAAAATCTTGAAGAACTATTTTCAGTCCCTTTATGTCAAAAAGCGCAGTGGAGTCCCTTTAGGTCTTTGAATTTTAAAGTGTAAATTTAACCCTAAGCAGTATACAGTATAATTAACATGTTCACTGTCAAGTAGAAATTTTATTTTGATATTTTCGATTTTCTCAGAATTCCATGTATTGAGGGTTGACTGCAAAACTGTTGTTAGTCCTTCTTTATTTCATTTTAGTTACTGCAGTTTTGCAGCAACCCTTGTATACATATTAACAAATTTTCCATAGGCTTTAACCTCTATAAGACACCCCTGTTAGTTCTTTAATCAATGTGGATTATATACCATAATCATTCTTTTATCATTTGTCTCCATGTTGATATTGGACACAAAAGCTCTGCTTGCCCTTTTACGTCATATAATAAATGGACTTTAACAGCATTCATTGTGTGCCATTAAGTACTAGTACATGTTTTGGTTATTAACTGTAAAGAATTCTAGGCTGTGATTAGCCTACATATTTACTGCAGATGTGAACTATGTGAACTTTGTGCATATATTGTCCTATCTGCAGAGTTGATTATGGTTTTTAGATTAATCTTTATCTCTTTGTCAGTAGATAGGCAAATTGCTTGTGGGCAATAGGTATGTTATTATCCAACTTCTGTGTTGATGCTTCTATGTAAAATAAGGACTCTGTTTTTAGAGAACTACAAAACATGAAAATGAAACTTTAAAAATGACAGTCACACAGTTATGGTATATTTATTTAGATATAAATTTTGTTACAGATTATAAATATTTGACTGTTTCTACTTATTATAATTATAGAGATGATTTCAAACAATGATAATTTTATGTGATACCACCACTCATTGCTTTTGTCCTTTTAACTCATTTGCTCTGAAGGAATATGTTCCTTTAATATAAAGTGCACTTTAAGATAAGAGATGCCCCACTTTTTGTTTTATAATGTACGGTTTACTCTCCTCAACAACTTGCCTTCAAATATAATACTTTTATGAGTATTGTTTGTTTTAAACAATACATCCTTGCTGATAAAGCTGAAATTGTGAATGATGCAACCTTGAACAAATATATGATATGAAATCTGCAATAATTTTACAAAGTGTCCTTGTTGTCATACTGTTTTCTATCAAATGCTTGTACATGTATTAGGAAAAAAAAGGTTAATGGATTTATTACAGAGTAAACAAACAATGCCATGTGATAAAAAACATTACATGATATCTATACTTTTATTATTGTAACTACCAGTATTTGTTGTTCACTCAAGACTGATAATTGAAATCAAGGTTTGTCTAAATCATTTATCGTTTCCATTGTGTTACATTCATTGCAACAAAATTGACCTGTAAGTATTTTTTGTACATCTCAAGGGCCTGGACATGATTCAGTAGAGCATTGTCATTATTATATGAGCTGCGTCACGTCAAAACCAACATAATGGGTTTGCGACCAGCATGGATCAAGACCAGCCTGCGCGTCCCCGCAGTCTGATCAGGATCCATGCTGTTCGCTAACAAAAACTATTACAAGTAGAGAAACTGATAGCAAACAGCATGGATCCTGATCAGACTGCGCAAATGCGCAGGCTGGTCTGGATCCATGCTGGTGGCAAAGCCATTTTGTTGGTTTTGTTGTGACACAGCTCATATATTATAATGTCCTCTAATCTCTGATATAATATTGATTCTCACAGGGATAATTCTGGGCTAAATCTTTCATGTATCAAAAAATAAAGGGATAACAGTTGGGTATCCACTTACTGTATAAGTTTCAAAGTTAAATACACAGAAATGTTTGCAATTTGGGTATGTTTTAAAGTTCTAACATGCAGATGTTTGCAATTGGTATATGTTTTAGAGTTCATGACATTGAAATATTTGCAAGTTTGTATATGTTTTAAAGTTCATGACATGGAAATGTTTGCAATTTTCTCTAGTTTATAAAAATCACAAGAAAATAAAAGCCAGCAAATATTTCATCATTTCAGGTCTTAATTTGACCATTTAAACTTTACATGAAAAAATACTCTAGTCCAGATACTTTGTCTTCCAACAAATGGATATTTGAGACAGACATATACTTATCATTTAATCTTGACAAAATTAATCATTTATATAACTGACAGACATCACCAGTGTTAGTCAAATACCGGGTTTCCAGCCACTTGAATAGTACTTGTAGTGCAACATGTAATTTACTAAGAGGATAAAAAGAGAAAAACAAGTATTTCAAACAAATAATTGCTGTTAACTGCCAGTTTTAAGATGATTGTGGACCTATTGTGAAAGTTTGTTCAGCCAAATTATAAAGAACTGTTATATTACATACATGTCAGATCTATCGTGTGCAAGCAGTTATTACAATATAAATATGAATACATTCTTGGAACAAGTGATTTTCAGTCAGTAGATTTTATGTAGAGCAGGATTCTTAGTTCATACACCTTTCCACAAGTAAAATGTCTGAAAACTTTTGTGTCATTATATTTTAATGATATTATATTGCAAATTGTGTCTTTCCAAAATTGTTTTACTCATGTCCTATGGTCACTTTGGGGCTTTCAATTAGATGATCTGTTTCACATGGCAGATGCAATTAATTCAAGATTCTTGCTCATTAACAGTGAATTTTACCATTTTTTGATTGGTAAAACACAGGATACAGTTAGATTTTTCGTGTCAGACAATATTATCTACTTTTAATATCAGTGCTTGAAAGATCTGTCTTACACCCCTTGTTTAAGACAAGTTATGTGCATCCTTTGCCCCTTTTATTGTTTTCTTAGAATGAAGTCATTATGCTGTTATGAATGAATTTGTAATTTCCTTTGCTCTGTAAAAATAAGGTGCTGAAAGAAGATATAAGTTTTTCGTAATATATCTTTCCACATTATGACTATGAGTAATCTGGGAAAAAAAAGAATAAAATGCTGGCTGTTGTCAAGGATATGAATGTCTAGCTCTAGGGTAACTTGTTACTGCCATAAGCAATTACCCTCAAGCTAGATATTTTGTTCTGCACCGGCAGTCAGTGTAAGATCCTTATAATGTTGTAATGTCACTTTGAATTTACATAATTCTTGAAAATAACGTGAACACTTTTTAGCTCACCTGTCACAAAGTGACAGGGTGAGCTTTTGTGATCGCTTTTCGTCCGTCGTCCGTCGTCCGTCCGTCGTCCGTAAACTTTTACTTTAAATGACATCTCCTCATAAACCACTAGGCCAATTTCATCCAAACTTCACAGGAATGTTCCTTTGGTGGTCACCTTTAAAAATTGTTCAAAGAATTTAATTCCATGCAGAACTCTGGTTGCCATGGCAACCGAAAGAAAAAACTTTAAATATCTTCTTTTAAAAAACCCTAAGAGCTAGAGCTTAGATATTTGGCATGAAACATCTTCTAGTAAGAGTCTACCAAGTTTGTTCAAATAAAAGCCCTGGGGTCAAAATTGGCCCCGCCCCAGGGGGTCATTGATTTTCCCTATATGCATATAGTAAAAACTTACAAAATCTTCTTTTAAAGAACCCAAAGAGCTAGAGCTAAGATATTTAGCTTGAAACATGTTCTAATGAATGTCTACCAAGTTTGTTCAAATAAAAGCCCTGGGGTCAAAATTGGCCTCGCCCCAGGGGGTCATTGATTTTCCCTATATGCATAAAGTAAAAACTTACAAAATCTTCTTTTAAAGAACCCTAAGAGCTAGAGCTAAGATATTAAGCATGAAACATCTTCTAGTTAGTGTCTACCAAGTTTGTTCAAATTAAAGGCCTGGGGTCAAAATTGGCCCTGCCCCGGGGGTCATTGATTTTCCCTATATGCATATAATAAAAACTTAAAAAATCTTCTTTTAAAGAACCATAAGAGCTAGAGCTTAGATATTTGGCATGAAACATCTTCTAGTGAATGTCTACCAAGTTTGTTCAAATAAAAGCCCTGGGGTCAAAATTGACCCCGCCCCAGGGGGTCATAGATTTTCCCTATATGCATATAATAAAAACTTAAAAAATTTTCTTTTAAAAAACCCAAAGAGCTAGAGCTAAGATATTAAGCATGAAACATCTTCTAGTGAGTGTCTACCAAGTTTGTTCAAATTAAAGCCCTGGGGTCAAAATTGGCCTCGCCCCGGGGGTCATTGATTTTCCCTATATGCATATGGTAAAAACTTAAAAAATCTTCTTTTAAAGAACTATAAGAGCTAGAGCTTAGTTATTTGGCATGAAACATCTTCTAGTGAATGTCTACCAAGTTTGTTCAAATAAAAGCCCTGGGGTCAAAATTGACCCTGCCCCAGGGGGGTCATAGATTTTCCCTATATGCATATAGTAAAAACTTAAAAAATCTTCTTTTAAAGAACCCAAAGAGCTAGAGCTAAGATATTTAGCATGAAACATCTTCTGATGAGTGTCTACCAAGTTTGTTCAGATAAAAGCTCTGGGGTCAAAATTCGCCCCGCCCCAGGGGGTCATTGATTTTCCCTATATGCATATAGTAAAAACTTAAAAAATCTTCTTTTAAAGAACTCAAAGAGCTAGAGCTGAGATATTTAGCATGAAACATGTTCTAATGGGTGTTTACCAAGTATGTTCAAATAAAAGCCCTAGGGTCAAAACTGGCCCCGCCTGGGGGGTTGGGGGGGGTCATTGATTTTCCTTATATGTGTATAGCAAAAACTTAAAAATCTTTTTTGGAAAAACCCAAATAGCTAGAGTTTAGATATTAAGCATGAAACATCTTTAAGTAAATATCTACAAAGTTTGTTAAAATAAACGCCCTGGGGTCAAAACTGGCCCTGCCCCAGGGGTGACATTGTTTTTAACTATATGTGTATAGTAAAAACTTTAAAAATCTTCTTTTAAAAAAGCCAATGAGCTAGAACTTAGATGTTTAGCATGAAACATCTTCTTATGGGTGTCTACCAAGTCTGTTCAAATAAACAAATAAAAGCCCTTGGGTAAAAATTGGCCCCGGGGGTGGGGGGGTCTATATACAGGTGAGCGACCTCAGGGCCATCATGGCCCTCTTGTTTATGATTTTAAATTCTTAAATTTTATCAGTTAAAATCAGCAGCTAAAATATTATTATTTCAGATATTATGTATAGATGAGGCAACAGCAAGTGTGGATTTGGAGACCGACATGCTAATACAGCAAACCATTCGCTCGGAGTTTGTTGATAGTACAGTTCTTACAATAGCGCATAGAATAAACACTATAATGAACAGTGACAGAGTTCTGGTAATGAATGATGGGAAAGTGGCAGAATTTGCTCCTCCAGGGCGCTTGCTACAGACTCAAGATACATTATTCTATAAACTAGTCCATGGTCATTAGATTTGATTATTGTTTTACATATTGTTGTTTTGATACACCATGCTTGTAGCAGAATGTGTCAACCTTTTTATTGTGCGTAAAACCGTCAATCTTCAGTACTGTTTTAAAACCATGTTAAGAAAAACCATTATTGTAATGATGATTTTTAGTTCAACAGAACCTAAGGTTAAGGATGAGCTATTAAAATAGTCAAGGCGATGCTACATGTTTTTTGCCTGTTTGTTGTCCATAGTGCTTTTAGGTCTCATCTAAAATAATTTTGGCGAGTCATTTTAAGGGCATATTGAACCTCAATTAGAAGTAAGCTTCCAACATTTATGTAAAAAATTTATTATTGGTGGAAAACCTAAGTCTGTGACACTTCCTGATAGTGCTACTAAGTATTTTGAATAATATTAGATAAATATTTTGGGGAGTGATTCAAGGCAACCATTGCTCTCTTATTGGTCAAGTAATTTTGTTAGATAGTAAATTAACCATGAAATACTGTTGTCTTGGTTATTGTCTCATGATAAGATTTACAAAATTTTACCTGCCTGTAAAACATAGCAGCTATAAGATGTGATCTTAAATCTATACTTTTTTAGCATTACATAATTATTTGACTTACTGTCACTTACATATTTATGAACAAGCTTTTTATGTGTTTTTTTTTTGTTGTTGTTTAAATTTGCAAACAGTGTGTATTATACATTTTATTGTGATAATAGTTGTAACCGCTTAAAACCATTTTTATATTTATTCTATTTGTTTATCTATTTCACACAGTAAGTGCACAAACATAATATTAATGGATTTGTTAAAAAGAAATACAGAACTCAAATAATGGTTAACTAAAGTGCACATGTTATGTGATTATGTAAAACTGAAATAATGGTTTGGAAAAAAAATGTGGTTTCAACTTTACCTATGCAAAAAGTGTGTTTTTTTCTATCCAAGTTAAAGGTTCATTTTATGAACAATTCATTAAATTAATTTAATTGAAAATAAGAATTGTTTATATTTCAGAGATGTACATGCCATAATTTGGAGAAATATTTTATTGTTCTAATGGCATATCTGCATAGATTTTTCAGTATCAAATGTTGTGTATCCATGAAGTCAAAGCTGAGTCAGCCACTGTGCCAAAAGTCCAAATTGAGAATTATTAAAGTCTCTTAATCATTTTATATATAAACAGCACACATTTATAATCAAGACAGTATACATGACATGGTTGTCTCTAAAATTGTGCTTAATTCAATAACTGTTTGTTTGTTTGTTTGTTTCATTTTACGCCTTTTTCCAACAGTATTTCAGTCATATAGGCGGGTTGTTTCCTATCCATCATTCCTGGAGAGTTACACCAGTAATTTAATAATTAGTTTGCCTGTTCGAAGAAAAGGGAAAGCTATTGTACGCACCAAGGTATTGGCATTGCACTTTGGGTAAGTTTTTGCAAGCAAATTGGTATCTCAAAAGTATTGAAGGGAATGGGTTGAAACTTCATACACTTTTTGAGAGCATAATCAAATGTCACTGTCCAAGGTCCAGAACCCTAACATGGATTTTGACATAATTATGGCTCTTTTTGAACTTATAAAAATCTACATTATCTAGGTTCTTGCTTTACTATCAAGCACTGAGAATAGTCGAGCACTCAGTCCTACCAACAACTCTTGCTCTATTTACAAGTATATATACCACTAGTATGTTAACCATGTGAACAACACCCAGTGTTGATTAATTTTATGGTTTAAATTAACTGTATTATATCACTTTATTT
Organism: Ruditapes philippinarum; assembly: GCF_026571515.1. Lineage (NCBI taxonomy): Eukaryota > Metazoa > Mollusca > Bivalvia > Venerida > Veneridae > Ruditapes > Ruditapes philippinarum. The sequence continues at coordinate 157,320 of NW_026863909.1, read as the reverse complement.
CACACACACTTGTTTAGAATAAGTGTTTCACAATAAATTGATTGTTCAGCTATTATATGGAAGGTTGGTTGTTCCAATCTGGTGACTTCAATGAGAATTCCTACACAAATTAAGCTAAAAACTACCCATATGACTTTGACAGTTTCTGTGTTACTGCTGTGTATTACCTCTGCCCCTCATGTTCTATTTTACCTTAATCAAAAATTAACATTATAAGTGTAAGGTTTTTAGCTCGACTTTTCGAAGAATATGAGAGCTATTGTAGTCGGCGTCAGCGTCTGCGTCGGCGTCTGTGTTGGTTAAAGTTTTTTGTAAAGTCAAATATCTCAATTATTACTTGAGATATTCAATTGAAACTTACAATACTTATTTATAGTTACAAGGTACATCAGATTGACAAGTTGGATAACTCTGCCTACAATATTGACAGAATTATGCCCCTTTTTAACTTAGAAATTTTAGTTAAAGTTTTTTGTAAAGTCAAATATCTCAATTATTGCTTGAGATATTCAATTGAAACTTACAATACTTATTTATAGTAACAAGGTACATCAAATTGACAAGTTGGATAACTCTGCCTACAATATTGACAGAATATTATGCCCCTTTGGAACTTAGAAATTTTGGTTAAAGTTTTTTTGTAAAGTCAGATATCTCAATTATTGCTTGAGATATTCAATTGAAATTTAAAATACTTTTTTATAGTAACCATGTACATCAGTTTGCAAAATTGTTTAACTCTGCCTGCAATATTTGCAGTATTTATTTACCCCTTTGAAACTTAGAAATTTTGGTTAAAGGTCTTCAAAGATATTTACTTGAAACTTTGCACATGCACTTAGGGTCATAATAGGAGGGTCATAATTGTATGTCACTGACCAAGTTCCATAACTCTATCTTGTATTAAGCCTAATTCATATCCCCTTTTCTACTTAATCTCTTAGTTAATGTTTACATGCAAGTTTTACATATCTCAATAACTATTAAAGATATTTATTTAAAACTTCACATATGCATTTAGGGTCATAATTGTAGGTCACTGACAAAGATCTATAATTCTATCTTGCATTTAGGCTGATTTTTCTCCCCTTTTTCAACTTAGAAATTCATGGTAAAGTTTTGCTTGTAAGCTGTTATCTCAATAACTACTGAAGGGTTTGTGCCTTTTTTGGGACAATTTTATGCATTCATAATAATAAAGCAGTGATTTACTTGATAAAACATCTTAATAACAAGCCTTTGTACCTTTTCTATCAAATTTATGTATTCATAGGTAATTAGTATTATTATACTCAATAAAACACCCTTGTGACATTACCTTCCGAATAGTCAAGTCAATACTGTATAATTAGACTCTCTCTAAGGCCTATAACATGAATTTATAAAAAAAAATTAGCCCTTTTGTGAACTTAAAAATTTAACATTATCAAGGCTCTTTTACTATCAAGCACTTAGAATAGTCGAGCGTGCTGTCCTACAGACAGCTCTTGTTTTTTAACTATTGCATAACCAGCCTATTGTCAGTTTATTGATATACTATCACCAGTTATTTCAGTATAATACCAAATATAGTAATTATTATATAACATGAAAGTGGCATCTTACAAATATTATACTAAAATCAAAGATATATTGAATAATGTTGAATAAATTATTTTGAAAAAGAATACTCTAGTAAGTGAACTTTATCAGGTTCAGTTAATTGCTGGACCACTGACAAAATAATGACAGTATCTAACAACACAAACAGCTGGAAATAATCTTTCCATAAGCTTACAGTAAAAGATTTTTTAACAAAACTCTGTGAAATTAGTGTACGTTCAGTGGTGTCAGATCCCCTAATAATCTAAACACCAAAAGGTAAAATATTGTCAATTTGTTAACATGATTTATGTCAATTAGATTTCAGATGTTTTGTCTATACTTTATAGCTATTAATCTGAAATCAATCTCGAAATACACCAACTGTGGGCTGGTTTGTCCAAAGTCCATAAAAGTTGTAGTGGATGTGTAATTAAATATCATCTGTTTCATGTTAACCCCTTTAAAATCATCACAGGAAGTCCAAATCTCAGATTTATTATTGCTGAAAGTTTCCTAATGTCAAAATTTTATTCGCATGAAAATTGTGTACATTGTCCTTGTAAACAAGTGTAATTCCATCAGTGTTGCATTTGATTACCAATATAATGTTTTCAGTTTCTTTACATATGATGCCAATTTGTTATTCTGTTATCCCCAGTTCACATCTATTTTATGGTCAATACTAGATCTGATTATTTCTCTTTAGTCATTAGAGATAGCCACAAACTTAAATGTAATAAGACACAACCTTGATGTAAAATTTCTAATTTCTTCAGTACTTGTAATAAGAGTAATCTGACAAAATGACAAGCCTGTTTAATCTGTTTGTTTATATTTCCCAATGTTCAGTTAATTTCTATGATATTTTTACATTTTCTGTTTATTTTCATCTGTTGATAGTCAACCTATAAATGAACCTTTTTAGATTCTATAGTTTTATGTTATCACTATTAATATCTCCTGTTGTGAAAATCTTGGGGTCATGACATGAATTACTTCCTCTGGAAATCCAACAAGGAGTTGTTGTTTTTTGGGGTTTTTTTGCAATGTTTTTTTTGTGATTTTGTTTTAAGTGCATGCCTTTTGTTGTCATGAACTTTTTTTGATGGTTATTTAGCCATTGTTATGTCAGAAACTCAGAATAATCTTTTACTTCATAACAGAGAGGATACATTAGCAATGATTTTTGTTCATTTTTAACATCACTTACACTGTTTGACATTAAGTTTCATTCATTGATTAATATTTTAGATATTTGGTAAACATGTAGCAGGAATGAATCTGCACTTTGCTGGGTTCAGGGTCTTTCAAATATAAATGACTCAGAAGTTTTTAAGGTCACTTCCGTCAATATCAAGGTCAATGAAGACAGTTTAATGTATGTTATCAGTACAATGTATCTTAGATATTTGTTAGTAAGTAAGTACATCACACTGACCTCTACATTGCTGAGGGGTTTGTGTTTGATTGGATTAATGAGAATGTTGAAATGGTAAAAAATGTTAAATTCTTTTAAATTGTTTGTCAATGTCAAAACATAATGAAACATTCAGTGGTGTTACCAATATTCTTGATTTATGTAAAAGGGACTGTGAGATATTTCTCAAAGATTTTTTTGTCAGACTTTATTTATTTAGAATTTGGACTTTTTAATTTAGTGTACATACTAAAAGCATAATGCAAGTACTTTGTACTAAATTGAATGTTTGCAGTTTTACTAATAAGCTTTCTTGAATTGATTTTGTAAAATAACATTATACTGTTTTTATGCAAAACTGGTTGTTGTGAAGCCCAGTTTGTCCAAATGTTTTTTATCAATGTATTTTTTTTTTGCTTTTTTATTTTTCCACTTTATTTCAATTGTTAATCAGGAATATCATTCAATCCTATAATAATTATGCTTTTTACATGTATATGCATGTTTGAAAAAAAGTTGGTTGTTTTATGTATCCTGGTGGGCCATGTCCAGATTTGTCTTATACATGCATGGATGGATTTAGTATTTTATAATACAAATGTTGACCACCATGAGATGTAGTGTCATGCTCATCATACATGTCAAGGTCACACTTCCAGGTCAAAGGTAATTGCTTGTCTAGAACAGAAATCTACATGCATTGAAGAATTTGATATAACTTTGCATGTAAGCCGGAGTGTCGCACCAATATTCAGGTGTCAGTCTTCAAGGTCAAACTTAGATTTCAAATATATGAAAATATAAAAATGTTTGTACTGTCAATGTAATTGTCTTGATTTGATGGATTGTATTAAAATGACTGTGATGTACCTGCATAATCCAGGACAATATATGCAAGGTCAAGGTCACCAGAGATGATGAAATGTTAATATTTAACCCTGAACATATCTTCCACACGAATGGATTTTAAGTATGACTTGATACAAATGCTCACCACTATAGCACCTATTGTCTGAGCATACCTCATGTCTCTAGGTCAAAGGTCAAGGTCATAGGAAAATGCTTGTCTGGAAAATAAACTTCTACATGCATTGAGGGATTTTGATGTAACATGGCACAAATGTTCAGAATTTGAGCTGGAATGTCGCACACAAAATCCATGCCCCTATGTATCCGACACAAATATGAAAATGAATGTATGGACAATACAAAAGTCATGAATTGAGGAATTATATCAAAAATGTATTCAGTCATGGGACAAAATCTTACTTAATGTGTGTGAGATCAAGCTCACCAGAGACACAATGAAATGTCAAGATTTTATTGTGAGCATATTTATTGTAGGCATGATTGGATTACTTGAATTATCACCAACATTAGAAATAGTGGTGAACCCATGAAGTAGGTCGATTGGTCAAGGACATAGTAAGTGGTGAGGAAAATATATGCATTGGGAGATTGTTATATAACTTGGCATAAATGTTCAATATTGTAAGTTGAAGTGTTGTGTGCAAAAAATTATTAAATGAGGGATTTTAATAAAAATGTTTATTATGAGACTGAGCCTTTTTTTGATGGGCACATTTTGTGACTATTGCACTTTTGTTCTTTTTTGTTGTCATTATATTTTAAAACCTTGTTACAATCATTAACTTGTTTTTATTAAGTCATGCTATATTTCAATACTTTTTGTAGCATACAATTAGATATATTTTATTGCATGCTTTTTATTTGTTTATTTTTTGACCTCCTTTCTCTGTGATAATAGCTTGGGTTGTGCAATAAAATGACTCCAGCAAGATGTGTTTATTTTGTTTACCTTCTACTTAGCCAACCCAAAGTTTGGTTGATGCTCTATAAGTTTCTGTAAGTGCTTACAAATGTGATTAATTGCTAAACATCTGATCAGGGTCGTTCATAGATATACGATGTTTAAATGACCATGGTCTGGATAATTGTCATAAAATACAATCAAGAACAAATACAAACTATAATTGATATGTTGCCTTGATAACGTGAATATAAGAGGAAATATGTTGAATTCTTATTATAGAGTTCGGTGAAAAAGTTAGTTATTTGGTTGATGGACGTCATTTTGTATATTGAAGCTATATATAATTTTTTTGTTCCTATATTGAACTCTTAGTGCACTGCTAAACGTGATCTTTGTTTAACTGGGGAGATCAAACGTGTTTAAAGTACAAACATAAATGAAGGTGATTAAACAAATAACAAAACGATGTGATCTGACCTTTCAGACAGCTGATGTTGTATGGCCACATTTATTTATAATTACCATAAGAAAACAAGCTTTTGATGTTTATAATTATCTTGACATATAAATACATGTATCTATGAAGATATTTCAAAGTAAACAGCTGTCATATGATCAATAACTCGGAAAACATAAGAGGTATCAACAAGAAACTTTGTAAGTTGATAAATCGCATTGATCAGAAGTGTAGTGCCAAGAACAGTTACTCTGCCTTGCATAATTTTGAAATTATTGCACTTTGAACTTTTTCCAGGGACTACAAGGTATATATTTCTGTGTCCAAAACGTATTCGGGGAGCATCACCCGGCTTAAACCGGGCTCTTGTTTTAAAAAGTTTTTTAAAGAATTCCATTCTATGCTGAAAGAAAAAAAGCTTTAAAAAATCTGCCTCTTCAAAACTAAAAGAGCTAGAGGTTTTGATGTTGGTATGTGATATTGTCGAGTGGGTCTCTACCAAGTCTGTTCAAATTATACACCTGGGGTCAAAATTGGCCCTGCCCGGAAATCATGGGTTTTCCCTTAATGTATATAGTAAGAAAGATCTTGGAACCCACTAACGTTACAGCTTAGACATGAAACGTCTAGTTCACATCTTTAAATAAACCCACCCTCCTCTTGCAACCTGGGGTCATGACCGTGTGACCTTTTTGTATTTAAAGCTACAACTATAAAATTTAAACTACATACAGATTTAAACTTTAATATCAGTTGACCTAGATTTTGATCCAGTGATATACATTTTATTTATTTTGTGCTACAGCTTAAGCTAAATTTTGACTGTATTCGCAGTTTGCGATGTAGAAATAAACTTTAATGGCTTTGGTTGACAAAGATGTTGACCCAGTAACCTGTTTTGGTAATTAGAGTTGCAGCTATCAGATTTGGACTATACATTTATTCACAGTTTCAGTCGCAGAATTGATCTTTGACCTGTATTTTGATCAAGTGACATACTTTTTTGTAGCATTGAAATTACAACCACAGTTTCAGATGCAAATTGGAACTTTGACAATAATTGACCTAGATTGTTACCCAGTGACCCACATATTTGTAATAAGACCTTACGCGATGTAACTTTGACTATACACATTGTAAAGATTTGAACTTTACAACTTTGATATAAGTTGACTTACTTTTTACCTAGTGAGATTCTTTTAGCTCACCTGAGAATTAAATGTCTTGTACCGCCAGTGTTTGTCAGGTGAGCCATATATGATCGTTTTTTGGCAATTTTTGTATCTAAAAATGCTTTCCTTATAACGTAAAATGTGCAAAAAATAATGTCATGAATACATCGCAATCATGCAAATGGTACATTTTTGTGTCGCCTCTACGGAGTAGTGGCGACATATAGGGATCACTTCTCCGTCATCTGTCTGTCTGTCCGTCCGTCACAAAGCTTGTCCGGACTACTCCTCAAAAACTAATGGTGCCTTTTCATCTAGACTTTACAGAAATGATCAGTACCAATTCTAGTTGTGCATATTATCAGCATTTTCCGGGTCAATGATTTTTGTCAGAGTTATGACCCTTTAATAATTTTTATTTTTAAAGTTTGTCCGGACTACTTCTCTTATACCACTAATTCAATTTCAATGGAACTTTACAAGATTGATCTGTAGCTCAAGTCCTTGCGCATATTGCACGGGTTTTCCGGTTGAATGATGTTTTGCCGAGTTATGGCCCTTTAATAAAACGTGTTTTTTCTGTGTGTTGCCAGATACACAAAAGCTTGTCCGGACTACTCCTCATAAACTACTGGTGCAATTTTATCCAAACTTTACAGGAATGATCAGTACCAAGCCTAGTTGTGCACTGTCCGTCTGTCTGTCCGTCTGTCACAAAACTTGTCCCAACATGAAATTGGCCATCATGAGGCGACACATGTGATCACTGATCGCTCTTGTTTTTGTCTTTACGAACAAACTTCGTGGCCATTGACTTCAAACCATCTGCCCCTTTCCGCTATGGGTTCATGCGAGGGACTATGGATTTTTTAATGCGAGGAAGCTGTCTAATTAGCTACTGTAGAGACCATCCTCGCCTGAAATAATGTGCGAAGATGCATTTTGGGTCTTCCCCTACCAATTGAGCTGGAGCTCGTCAAATGATCTTTTCAGAACGTAAACCCCACCAAAAAAGTATCTACGAAAATATCATAGTGTACACCAATATTCTTCTCGTACTTATACATGTATTTGTTTTGACCAGGAAACTGCGTATCTAGGAGAGGTTTATTGAATGACTACTAATTTTATTCTTCTATAATGATTAATTATGAAGCTACTTTCCCGACAATCCTGCTGTATAGAGAACGTGATTAGAAAGAAGCATGAGAAAATGAAAGGGCAGAATTGACTTAATTATAAGGAATAAATAATCTTAATGTAACTGTAAAACACGGGATACTGTTGTTTATTTAGCGTGTAATTTCAGGATTTCTAGGAGCGGCGAGTTTCGTAAATAAAAACAAACCCTTTGAGTTGAGAGTCAAAATATAATTACTTTTTGAAGAGATTTCTTCGTATTTTGTCAGCCAAAAGTCAGCCAAATTAGATAATATTCATGCGGTCATTGATAAAAATGTATGTTTTGTAAGAAAGAAATCCAAACATTGTCAAACAAAAGCTGTATTTTGCAAGTAATGTACTTATCCCACTTCGGATATAACGATTGTAAATAATCATCTTTACTGAACAAAAGACTGGTAAATTGACTTATACTTATTTCATACAGCTGCATGCCTTCAGATTAGCCAAATATTTCAAGAAAATCAAATTTGAAAAAAAATTAATCAGATTTTAAGCAAGTAAAAGGGTTCAAGATTCAAGCAATAATTTACATGTTATGTGCGATTAATAACCGATTTTTCAGTATTTATCGCCATATTTCTATGGTAATATTTATGCAGTAAGTTATTTTTTGCATATTTTGATTACATGGGTTGTAAGTGCCGTTTGCAATGTGTAAAATACAAATGTACTTATTTTGTTTACTTCACTATATTAAACTTTTAAACACATTTCAATATTTTGATGAAAATTATCATGCATTTTAAGTCATGCTGTTTAAACAAGTTTTAGTTATGCTCCATCATCTATGCTTACACCTGTATGAAAATATTGAAGTGGCATAATGATTTTAGAAAATGAAAAGATTTAATCTCAATCAGTATATAATTTTATATTTACAATGAGCTCGCAGCCATATGTTACCGGTAATATTTTAATATCTTCTATAAGATCGTTCCGTAAGATAAATTTGTTAATAGTTTTATTATGTTAAAGTTGCCAGCGAATTCATATGCTAAAAGCACATAATTATTTCAGTACGGGTAATTCAATCAGTCACATTTCAAAACTTATTTGTCTTTTGTGGAGTGAAGCAGCGTTTGATTTCTAATTTTGTAGGATTTTCCTCTCTGTAGAACAATTAAGTTTATCTTTTTAGTAGATGAACTGAAAACTACTGAGATTACTAAAAGATGTTTCATCAGTTAATATTCCATCTGTTAATCATTAATGTATTTTGATAGTTATTTCTGTTATTTACGCTGAGTAATTCCTTTGATCACTGGGAACAAAAAAAATATTCATTAATCGAGAGGCTGTGACAACCGCAGATGTAACACGAGAAAGTCTATTATGGCTTCCAGAATAAAGAGTTATAATTTAAATGTAGACTTCCTGTGCTAAATTCATTTGTGTTGGTGAAATATCTGACATTACTTTGTCAATTGATATTTCTTGAAATATTTTCAGATGATTGATTCAACCTATAAATGTGGTTCGTTCAGGTTGTGCATTGATTTGAGTTGGTTACACCTGATACTGAAAGAATACCGGTGTTAAAAGTTTAGTTTATTTACCCCAAATTCGCTGACACATACTTGTAAGATTCTTCCTACATGACTAAATCTATATTTGGTTGATTATAAAACTGTTCCAGACGGTTCAAAAGGTGACCTCAGAAATATTTTCAAGGACTAAACGGAATTCAAGTTTATCTTAAACTTAGTTTTCATGCACGGCCTATATAGAGAGAAAATGTATGAAAAACATGTTTGTCTTGTGAAAACATCAAATCCTTACTTTGTAAAAGTCACGTCTTTATAATTTGAACTGATGTATAAGAATAAATTTGAGCGAATTTTATTCCGAAAATTTCTTGCAAGAAGACATTTATTGCTCGTGATAATTACACTCAAGCTGCTTACACCTGCGTCTCCAAAATGACATTAACAAATGACGTCATTCATATAAAAAAGTTGTCGCAGTCAAAGCTTCAGAATACCGGGCTTAGAGAATTTTTATTTATAAAACTTGATTTTAATTTAATTTTATTATTTAATGCAGAGTACAGAGTGCAATAAGAAATAGATAAAGAGCATCCGTTTAAAAAGAGGTTTCATGTACAACGAAAAATCCGAATGGACAAAAGAACAACAAATATTCACCCAAACCTTTAATTAAAACACCTTTACGCAATAAAAATAACAAAACAACAACACTCCTCTCTCCCAATATGGCAGTGAGAACATCTTACTTATATACTTATATTTTATTATCGTTAATGTAGAAGACAGTGAACAGATATTATAACGAAAAGCCCTATTATTGTATTGCCATAGATAGCAGGCAATAATAGATATCTAGAACAAGACATAAACACATTCGTTCTTCTATACATTAAATATTTGAAACTGTTTCATTCATTGGAACCCCTCGTGTTTTGTGCTGGAGTAGTTGTTATGATAGATATAACTATGTTTTATTGAAATGTATTAAAAATATACGCCTTAAAATGTTACCTGTTTCTATAGGTGGTCTGAACTTTTTCTATTGGCTTCACTATTTTTGCTGTGTATTCACCTTCAAGTTGTGTGTGTTTTTTTTTTGTTGTTATTGCTTTTTATTTTTGTTTTGTTTTTAATTTTTAATTTCTTTTCATCTGTTGTTGTGTTTTTGCATACAACGTGTCTGTTCGCAGCAGACATTTACAAACATCTAAATTGGCGCCAATATTTATCTTTATATCATTGAAGTTCCCGAAATGAAGTCACAACGCAGTCCATCAACTATGAATGTGACATTCATTAGATTTACTTGTTGAATATTGGCATGTGTCAATGATATTACAATTTATATGCATTATGTCGCTTTTATTGTTTTGAACCTACCCTTTTTATATGGTTAATGTATTGTTTAATTTAAATACGTAAACTCTTATATCATGTGGATATGTTTAGTATTTTAGAGTTATTGCCCTTGACTTCGTAAAACTTTACGATTTTCAACTTTTGTCGCACGTAACTCAAAAAGTATTTGATCTAGTGTCATGAAACTTTACAGGAATGTTGCTCAGCATGTGCACCTGGGGTTTCACTTGTTGATTTTGTCAGATTTATTGCCCTTGACTTAGTGAAAACTGTTACATTATGTTGTATTATTTGTTTCTCGAGTGCTTGAGTTAGAATCAACCAACTTTACAGGAATAATGATCAACATCACTGTGAAGCTATGCACCTGGGGTTTTGCATGTGGATTTTTTCAGTTTGTCAGTGATTTAGTATAAATTTGCAATATTCAACATCTTCATGCATTACTCAAAAAATATTTGACCTGCAGGTCTGAAAGTTTTCAAGAATTTTGGTCAGCCGTGTACTAATGCACCTTGGGGTTTGCTTGTGGATTTATTCAGTATTTGTAAAGTTGCTTGTAAGCTGGTATCTCCATAACTACTGAAGGGTGTGTGCCTTTCTTGGACAATTTTATACATTCATAATAATAAAACGTCTTAATAACAAGCATTTGTACCTTTTCGAACAATTTTATGTATTCATATAGGTAATCATTATTATACTCAGTGAAACACACTTGTGACAACTTTTTCGAATAGTCAAGCGTTACTGTACTCCGACAGTTCTTGTTCAATATCCAATGTAGTGAATGGAGTCAAAACGGAGTCAGCCACTGTGCCAAAAATCCAAATTGAGAATTACTAAAATCATTTAATATATGAATAGCATGCATATAATTCAGACAATATAGATAGCAAGGTTGTCTCTGAAACTGTGCTTTATTAATTATTTGCTTGACTATTCGGAGAATAGGGAGAGCTATTTAACGCACTGAGGCATCTGCATCCCACTTTGGGTAAGCTTTTGCATGGAGGTTGGTATCTCCAAAAATATTGAAGGGAATGGGTCGAAACTTCATACACTTTTTGAGAGCATAGTCAAACATGACTGTGCAAGGCCCATAATCCAAATATGGATTTTGACAGAATAATGGCTCTTCTTATACTTAGTAAATTTTACATTATCCAGGTTCTTGCTTAACTATCGATCTCTGAGAGTAGACAAGCACTCAGTCCTACCAACAGCTCTTGTTTAATTTACAAGTTTTGTTTGTTTGTTTGTTTTGAGTTTTACGTCACATCGACACAGTATAGGTCATATCGTGACGTTCCAGCTTTACTGGTGGAGGAGGCCTCAGGTGCCCTTCCGTGCATTATTTCAGGCACGAACGGGTACCTGAGTAGAACCAACGACGTTCCATAAGCTAGCTAGATAGCTTCCTCACATGAAAGAATCCAAAGTCCCTGTCGGGATTCGAACCCACAGAGGTGAGGGGCAAGTGGTTTGAAGTCAACGACCTTAATTTACAAGACGTATGTATACCATTAATATGTTAATCATGTGAACAACATGTAGTGTTGATAAATGTTATCGTTTAAATTTAATGTATTATATCATTCTATTTCACACTAACTTGTGTAAAATATGTGTCTCACAATAAATTGATTGTTCAGCTAATATGTGGAAGGGCGGTTGTTCCAATCAGGGAACTTCAATGAAAATTCCTATACACATTAAGCTGAAAATCACCCATAATTTATGACTGGAAAAGTTACTGTGCTCTACCACCTCTACCCCTGTTCTTTTATTTTACCTTTATCAAAAATGGATATTGAAAGTGTAAAACCAATTTTCTATGTTTTTACTACTAGTATTGTATAACCTGTTTATTGCCAGTTAATTGTCAGTTTGTTGATATACAATAAAATGTACTATCACCAGTTATCACAGAAAAATACCAAAATCTGACTGAAAATGGCATCTTACAAATATTATACAAAAATCACTGTTATATTGAATGCATATTAATGAACTATTTTGAACAAGAATATACATGTGCTAGTAAATACACTTTATTAACAAGTTCAAGTAATTGTTAGACCACTGACAAAAGACAAAAGTTAATCTGATACTGGTATCTAACTACACAAACAGCTGGAAATAATCAGCCAATAAACTTACAGTTAAAGTTTTTTTAACAAAACTCTGTGAAATTAGTGTACGTTCAGTGGTGTCAGATCCTCTAATAATCTGAACATCAAAAGGTAAAATATTGTTACATTGTTAACATGATTTATGTCAATTTGATTTCAGATGTTTTGTTTATACTTTATAGCTATTAATCTGAAATCAATCTCGAAATACACCAACTGTGTGCTGGTTTGTTCAAAGTCCATACAAGTTGTAATGGATGTGTAATAAAATATCATCTGTTACATATAAACCCTATAAAATCATCACAGGAAGTCCAAATCTCAAATTTATTATTGCTGAAAGTTTCCTAATGTCAAAATTTTATTCTTATGAAAATTGTGTACATTGTCCTTGTAAACAAGTGTTATTTCATCACTGTTGCATTTCATTACCAAAATAACATTTTCAGTTTCTGTCCATATGATTGCCAGTTTGTTTTTTATTCTGTTATCCCCCAGTTCACTTCTATTTTAAGGTCAATACTAGATCTGATTATTTCTCTTTTGTCATAAGAGATAGCCACAAACTTAAATGTAATAAGACACAACCTTGAAGTAAAATTTCTAATTTCTTCATTACTTTGATAAGAGTAATCTGACAAAATTACAAGTCTGCTTTATCTGTTTTTTTTTTTTTTTTTACATTTCCCAATTTTCAGTTAATTTCTATGATATTTTTACATTTTCTGTTTATTTTAATCTGTTGATAACCAACCTATAAATGAATCTTTTTAGAGTCTATAGTTTTATGTTATCACTATTAATATCTCCTGTTGTGAAAATCTAAAGATCATGACATGAATTACTTCCTCTGGAAATTCAACAAGGAGTTGTTGTTTTTTGGGGGGTTTTTTTTGCAATGTTTTTTTTTGTGATTTGGTTTTAAGTGCATGCCTTTTTGTTGTCATGAACTTTTTTTTGATGGTTATTTAGCCATTGTTATGTCAGAATAATTTTTTACTTCATAAGAGAGAGGATACATTAGCAATGATTTTTGTTCATTTTTAACATCACACACACTGTTTGACATTTAGTTTCATTCATTGATTAATATTTTAGATATTTAGAAATATGTAGCAGGAATGAACCTACCTTTTGCTGGGTTCAGTGTCTTTCAAATATAAATGACTCAGAAGTTTTTTAGGTCACTTCTGTCAATATCAAGGTCAATGAAGACAATCCAATGTATGTTACCAGTACAATGTATCTTAGATATTTGTTAGTAAGTAAGTACTGCACACTGACCTCTACATTGCTGTGGGGTTTGTTGTTTGATTGGATTAATGTGAATGTTGAAATGGTAAAAAATGTTAAATTCTTTTTAATTGTTTGTCAATGTCAAAACATAATGAAACATTCAGTAGTGTTACCAATATTCTTGATTTATGTAAAAGAGACTGTGAGATATTTCTCAAAGATTTGTTTGCCAGACTTTATTTATTTAGAATTTGGTCTTTTTAATTTAGTGTACATACTAAAAGCATGATACAAGTACTTAGTACTAAATTGAATGTTTGCAGTTTTACTAAAAAGCTGCCTTGAATTGATATTGTAAAATAACATTATGCTGTTCTGTGTAAAACTGGTTGTTGTGTTTCAATTGTTTATCAGGAAATTCATTACATTCAATAAAAATTATGCTTTTTACATGTATATGCATGTTTGAAAAAAATTGGTTGTTGAATGGATCCTGGTGGGCCATGTCCAGATTTGTTTTTATACATTCATGGATGGATTTAGTATTTTATGATACAAATGTTGACCACCATGAGATGTAGTGTCATGCTCATCATACATGTCAAGGTCACACTTCCAGGTCAAAGGTAATTGCTTGTCTAGAACAAAATGTCTGCATGCATTGAGGAGTTTTGATATAACTTTGCATATAAGCCAGATTGTCGCACCCAAATACAGGTGTCAGTCTTCAAGGTCAAACGTATATTTCAAATATATGAAAATATAAAAATGTTTGTACTGTCAATGTAATTGTCTTGATTTGATGGATTGTATTAAAATGACTGAGACTTCCAGCATAATCCAGGACAATATATGCAAGGTCAAGGTCACCAGAGATGATAAAATGTTAATATTTAACCCTGAACATATCGTCCACATGAATGGATTTTAGTATGACTTGTTACATATGCTCACCACTATAACTTCTATTGTCTGGACATACCTCATGTCTCTAGGTCAAAGGTCAAGGTCATAGGAAAATGCTTGTCTGGAAAATAAACTTCTACATACATTGAGGGATTTTGATGTTACATGGCACAAATATTCAGAATTTGAGCTGGAATGTCACACACAAAATTCATGCCCCTGTGTATCCGATACAAATATGAAAATGAATGTATGGACAATATAATAGTCATGAATTGAGGAATTATATAAAAAATGTGTTCAGTCATGAGACAAAATCTTACTTAATGTGTGTGAGATCAAGCACACCAGAGACCACGAAATGTCCAGATTTTAATGTGAGCATATTTATTGTATGCATGATTGGATTACTTGAATTATCACCAACATTAGAAGTAGTTGTGAACCCATGAAGTAGGTCGATAGGTCAAGGACACAATAAGTGGTGAGGAAAACATATGCATTGGGAGATTGTTATATAACTTGGCACAAATGTTCAATATTGTAAGTTGAGAAGTGTTGTGTGCAAAAAAAACCAACATGAAATGAGGGGTTTTAATGAAAATGTTTATTATGAGAGTGAGCGTTTTTGATGGACATATTTTGTGACTATTGTACTTTTGTTCTTTTTTGTTATTATATTTTAAAACCTTAGTACAATCATTAACTTGTCTTTATTAAGTCATGTTATATTTCAATACTTTTTGTAGCATACAATTAGGTATATTTTATTGCATGCTTTTAATTTTTTTTTTTTGACCTCCTTTCTCTGTGATAATAGCTTCGGTTGTGCAATAAAATGACTCCAGCAAGATTTGTTTACTTTCTACTTAGACAGCCCAAAGTTTGATCGATGCTCTTTAAGTTTCTGTTAGTGCTTGCAAATGTGATTAATTGCTAAACATCTGATCAAGGTCTTTCATAGATATATATTTAAATGACCATGGTCTGGATAACTGTCATTAAATACAATCAAGACTAAATATGAACTATGATTAATCTGTTACCTTAATAACGTGAATATAAGAGGAAATATGTTTAATTTTTATTATAGAGTTCGGTGGAAAAGTAAGTTATTTGGTTGATTGACGTCATTTTGTATATTGACGCCATATATAATTTGTTTTTGTTCCTATATTCAACTCTTAGTGCACTGCTAAACGTGATCTTTATTAAACTGGGAAATAAAAGTAAAATGATGAAACGTGTTTAAAGTACAAACATAAATGAAGGTGATAAAACAAATAACAAAACGATGTGATCTGACCTTTCATTCACCTGTTGTTATATGGCAACATTTATTTATGAGAACCGTAAGAAAACAAGCTTTTGATGTTTATAATTATCTTGACATATAATCTATATATCTATGACAGTATTTCAAAATAAACAGCTGTCATATCATCAATAAGGCTTTTGTTATTAGTTCACATCAGCATAAGGTACTCGTGGTGAGCTGTTGTGACTGGGGCTTTGTTCGTGGTCCAGTGTGCATTGTCGGCTTTTGTTTCAAACAACATCTTTTCCTGAACCATTTGGTCAATGTTGTTTAAAGTAAACAGTATTGTTGCTTGCATGAAACCTTTTAAAATGTATTCCTGATAACGCAAAGAAGAAGTACAATAAAAAAATGTCACGAATATATGGCAACCGTGAATGTGGCACATTTTTTAGCTCACCTGTCACAAAGTGACAGGGTGAGCTTTTGTGATCGCTTTTCGTCCGGCGTCCGTCCGTCCGTCGTCCGGCGTCCGTCCGTAAACTTTTACTTTAAATGACAACTCCTCATAAACCACTAAGCCAATTTCATCCAAACTTCACAGGAATGTTCCTTTGGTGGTCACCTTTAAAAATTGTTCAAAGAATTTAATTCCATGCAGAACTCTGGTTGCCATGGCAACCGAAAGAAAAAACTTTAAATATCTTCTTTTAAAAAACCATAAGAGCTAGAGCTTAGATATTTGGCACGAAACATCTTCTAGTGAGTGTCTACCAAGTTTGTTCAAATAAAAGCCCTGGGGTCAAAATTGGGCCCGCCCCGGGGGGGTCATTGATTTTCCCTATATGCATATAGTAAAAACTTAAAATATCTTCTTTTATAGAACCCAAAGAGCTAGAGCTAAGATATTAAGCATGAAACATGTTCTAATGGGTGTCTACCAAGTTTGTTCAAATAAAAGCCCTGGGGTCAAAATTGGCCCCGCCCCGGGGGGTCATTGATGTTCTCTTTATGCATATAGTAAAAAACTTAAAAAATCTTCTTTTAAAGAACTCAAAGAGCTATGGCTAAGATATTTAGCATCAAACATGTTCTAATAGGTGTCTACCAAGTTTGTTCAAATAAAAGCCCTGGGGTCAAAATTGGCCCCGCCCCAGGGGGTCATTGATTTTCCCTGTATGCATATAGTAAAAACTTTAAAAAAAATTTTAAAGAACCAAAAGAGTGAGAGCTAAGATATTTAGCATGAAACATGTTCTAATAAGTGTCTACCATGTTTATTCAAATAAAAGCCCTGGGGTCAAAATTGGCCCCGCCCTGGGGGGTCATTGATTTTCCCTATATGCATATAGCAGAAACTTAAAAAATCTTCTTTTAAAAAACCATAAGAGCTATGGCTAAGATATTTTGCATCAAACATGTTCTAATAGGTGTCTACCAAGTTTGTTCAAATAAAAGCCCTGGGGTCAAAATTGGGACCACCCCCGGGGGTCATTGATTTTCCTTATATGTGTATAGCAAAAACTTAAAATCTTCTTTGGAAAAACCCAAATAGCTAGAGTTTAGATATTAAGCATGAAACATCTTCTAGTAAGTGTCTACAAAGTTTGTTCAAATAAAAGCCCTGGGGTCAAAACTGGCTCGGCCCCAGGGGTGTCATTGTTTTAAACTATATGTGTATAGTAAAAACTTTAAAAAAATCTTCTTTTAAAAAGCCCAATGAGCTAGAGCTTAGATGTTTAGCATGAAACATCTTCTTATGGGTGTCTACCAAGTTTGTGCAAATAAAATCCCTTGGGTTAAATTGGCCCTGCAACGTTGGGGGGGGGGGGGGGGGTTGGGGGCCTTGTAACACCGCAAAACGTCCGTACCGCAAAACGTACGCGTGTGGACGTTTTGCGTCGCATATCGTACACATGTGGACGTTTTGCGGTGCATATCGTACTTGGTACGTTTTGCGGCGAGAATGTGTATTTGCGCCGCATATCGTCCATATTTTCTGTATTAAAATATATTTATTATAAACGTTACTTTTATTGCATATTGTTTCAGGTAAAGATATGACGAAATAAACATTTAAGTGCAATAATTTTGTGATCCTATATAATTCTGACTTTTTTTATTAAAAAAAAAAGAAATGTGCTTAAGCCGAGGATGTTTTTCGAATAGATTTTTTATGGAATGGAACCAAGCAGCAGCAGCAGCAGAGATATAAAAACGATGATATTGAAATAAATGTAATCTTATAGACATACAGTTAAAGAACGGATATACGGACGGACGAACCGGGGATTGGACTGAGTGAATGACAAAAAAATATCAAAATTTAGCTTTGCTTTTGACAATAGCTTTTAATATACATGTAATTGCATCAAGAAGTGTGTTCTTGTTGACTATGGAGGTTTGGTTCTACTGTTCATTTTTACGGGGGATGGATGGGGGCTTTTGACAGCGAAGTCATATTTGAGCGAGAGAGCTATATTGTCATGGAGATGGGGCCTTTAAGTCGCTTAGTCATTATTGAGCAAGAGAGCTTTTGTCGCGGGGGGCGGGGTAGGGATGGGTGTGCTTTTAGCCGCTTAGTCATATTTGAGAGATAGAGAGCTTTTGTCGAGGAAGGGAGATTTTAGCCGCCTTGTCATATCAGAGTGAGAGAGCTATTGTTGTGATGGTGTGGGGAGGGGGCTTTAGCCGCCTAGTCATCTTTGAGCAAGAGTGCATTTATCGGGTCGCGGACTTTTAGCCGCCTAGTCATATTTGAGCAGATTGTAATTTTTGAACATCATCAATATGTGGAAAAAAATGACGATAGTGCGCATTTCTGCTTGACACGGCTCAAAATATTTTGAAACTACAAATCTAGTAAATGCAAGTTTGAAATTGTCATAAAATATAACTTTGAAAATAGGTTAAACGAAAAGTCTGTCCCTTTACTAAAACCGTAATATTTTTTTATCGCATGAAGAACAAAAACATTTCGCCTTTAAGTTACATAGAAAATGTGTAATAGAGTATATTATAACAAACATTCTTTCCGCATAGGAAATGATGAAAAAGAAGTTCAATGTGTTCTATTGATAAAAACTAAAGCATATTTTAAAATATCGTAATGTAAGCGTTTTGTTTGAATGCCATAATGTAATTTTAATAATTGAACAGTGTAATTTTATAATTGAACAAAGCAAAAAATGTCATGGTGCCCTCATATCGCCCACCTGCCTATAAAGGCTCCACATGACAAGGGTAGATAGCTTTTGAATATAACAAATAAAAAGCAAGTACATTTCATGTACTTGTTCAGAATATGGGTAAACTGATATCAGTACTCAATTCTACGTCTGAAATGGTCATCAACTATCCAAATATCTGTAAATGACAAAAGATATGATAATTTAAGCAAAATTCAATAGTGACCTTGAGGTCAAAGGTCATTTCAAGGTCAATATTAATAGTTGAACTATTCAAGATGTCCTGTTATAAATGTATGAATATCATCTGATCATTGATAACAAAGAAATGGCAGTTTTATCCCAATTCAATAAACTTAACTTAAAAGATGTCTTTATTTTTATTATTCAAAGGCAAATTACTCTTGACATACTCAGTCGTTTTAGCTCATAAATGACCTTGATCGAGACCTTACTGTTATACATATTCTGTATAAAAAAATTTAAGAATGGAGAAGAAACGAAAGCACTAACAAGGTGAAATATAGTGCGTTTTTTTGTTGTTGTTTTTTGTTATATTTAGCCTATAATCTAACTTTGCTGAGATTTTATGGTCATAGATATTCTGAGATTGAAGAAGAAATGGAAACCTTGGAGTGGTAACAATGTGAAATACTTATAAATACAGATAATGTAATTCAAGGGCAGTTAACTCTGGACATATTGCTTGCTTGCTAGAGTGGTAACAAGCTAAATTTGGACGGACAGACAGACAGGCGCATACTCAGTTGAGCTAGAATTAACAGAAAATAACACCTGATAATAACTGGTCAAAATTAACGAAAATTATATAAACTTTAAAATATGGACATTATGCGGCAGGACCATGTCTTTTTGCCGCAAAATGTACGTCAGAAAAATGAGGACGATATGCGCCGCAAAACGTCCATATACGTACGTTTTGCGGTACGGACGTTTTGCGGTGTTACAGGGCCTATATACAGGTGAGCGACCTCAAGGCCATCATGGCCCTCTTGTTTGTCTTTACGAACGAACTTCGTGGTTGACTTCAAACCACTTGACCCTTTCCCCTATAGGTTCAGTTATGGATTCTTTATTGTGAGGAAGCTATCCAGTTTGCTAACGGAACGTCGGTGGATCTACTCTAGAGACCATCCTTGCCTAAAATAATGCACGAAGATGCATTTAGGGTCTTCCCCTACCAGTTGAGCTGGAGCTCGTCATTTGATCTTTCCAGTGTTGATGGAACGTAAAACCACAAAAAAAGTCTCTACGAAAATCTATAAGAAACTATTATGGTGTACACTAATATTCTTCTCGTACTTATACATGTATTTGTTTTGACCAGGAAACTGCGTATCTAGGAGAGGTTTATTGAATGACTACTAATTTTATTCTTCTATAATGATTAATTATTAAGCTACTTTCCCGACAATCCTGCTGTATAGAGAACGTAATTAGAAAGAAGCATGACAAAATGAAAGGGCAGAATTGACTTAGTTATAAGGAATAAATAATCTTAATGTAACTGTAAAACACGGGATACTGTTGTTTATTTAGCGTGTAATTTCAGGATTTCTAGGAGCGGCGAGTTTTGTAAATAAAAACAAATCCTTTGAATGGATTAGTCAAAATATTACCACTTTTTGAAGAGATTTCTTCGTATTTTGTCAGCCAAATGTCAGCCAAATTAGATATATATTCATGCGGTCAGTAATAAAAATATATGTTTTGTAAGAAAGAAATCCAAACATTGTCAAACAAAAGCTGTATTTTGCAAGTAATGTACTTGTCCCACTTCGGATATTGCGATTGTAAATAATCATCTTTACTGAACAAAAGACTGGTAAATTGACTTATACTTATTTCATACAGTTGCATGCCTCCAGATAAGCCAAATAGTTCAAGAAAATCTAACTTGAGAAAAATTACTCAGATTTTAAGACAAGTAAAAGGGTTCAAGATTCAAGCAATAATTTACATGTTATGTGATATTAATCACCGATTTTTCAGTATTTATCACCATATTTCTAAGGCGTGACTTACGCACTAAGTTATTTTTGCATATTTTGTGCCGTTTGGAATGTGTAAAATACTTATTTTGTTCACTTCACAATAAAACTTTTAAACACATTTTCAATATTTTCATGAAAATTAGCATGCATCTGGAGGCATGCTGCTTTAACAAGTTCTAGTTATGCTCCATCCTCTATGCTTACACCTGTATGAAAATATTCACGTGGCATAATGAGTTTAGAAAATGAAAAGATTTAATCTCAATCAGTATATACTTTTATATTTGCAAAAAAGCTCGCAGCCATATATTACCGGTAAAATGTTAATATCTTCTATAAGATTGTTCCGTAAGATAAATTTGTTAATAGATTTATTATGTAAAAGTTGCGAAAGAATTCATATGCTAAAAGCACATATTCCAGTATGGGTAATTCAATCAGTCACATTTCAAAACTAAATTGTCTTTCGTATAATGAAGCTGCGTTTGATTTCTAATTTTGAGGATTTCCTCTCTGTAGAACAATTAAGTTTATCTTTTTAGTAGATGAACTGAAAACTACTGAGATTACTAAAAGATGTTTCATCAGTTAATATTCCATCTGTGAATCATTAATTTATTTTGATAGTTATTTACGCCGAGTAATTCCTTTGATCACTGGGAACAAAAAAAAAAGATATTCATTAATCGAGAGGCTGTGGCAACCGCAGATGTTACACGAGAAAGTCTGTTATTGCTTCCAGAATAAAGAGTTATAATTCAAATGCTAAATTCATTTGTGTTGATGAAATATCTAACATTACTTTCTCAATTGATATTTCTTTAAATATTTTTAGACTATAAATGGGGCTCGTTCAAGCTGTGCATTGATTTGAGTTAGTTACACCTGATACTAAAAGAATACCGGAAATTAATACAAGTAAGATTCTTTCTACATGACTAAATCTATCTTTGGTTGATTTTAAAACAAACTGTTCCAGACGGTTCAAAAGGTGACCTCAGAAATATTTTCAAGGACTAAACGGAATTTAAGTTTATCTTAAACTTAGTTTTCATGCACGGCCTATATAGAGAGAAAATGTATGAAAAACATGTTTGTCTTCTGAAAACATCAAATCTGTACTTTGTAAAAGTCACGTCTTTATAGTTTGAACTGATGTATAATAATAAATTTGAGGGTATTTTGTTCCGAACATTTCTTGCAAGAAGACATTTATTGCTCGTGTTAATTACACTCAAGCTGCTTACACCTGCGTCTCCGAAATGACATTCACAAATGGCGTCATTCTTATAAAAAAAAGTGTCGCAGTCAGAGCATCAGAATACCGGGCTTAGAGAATTTTTATTTATCATACTTGATTAAATGTTATTATTTAATGCGTTTGTTTAAGATGGTCATTAGCACAGAGTGCAATAAAAAAATAAATAAAGAGCATCCGTTTAAAAAAGAGATTTCATGTACAACGAAAAATCCGAATGGAAAACACAACAACAAAATATTCACACAAACCTTTAATTAAAACACTTTTTACCAAATAAAAATAACAAAACAACAAAACTCCTCTCTCCCAATATGGCAGTGAGAATATCTTACTAATATTTTATGATCGTTAATGCAGCAGACAGTCAACAGAAATTATAACTAAAAGCCCTATTATTATATTGCCATAGATGGCAGGCAATAATTGATAGCTATATAACATTATAGAAGAAAACATAAACACATTCGTTCTTCTATACATTAAATTTTTGAAACTGTTTCATTCATTGGCAAGGACGAACAAAACCCCTTGTGTTTTGTGCTGGAGTAGTTGTTATGATAGATAGAACTATGTTTTATTGAAATGTATTAAAATATACGCCTTAAAATGTTACCTGTTTCTATAGGTGGTCTGAACTTTTTCTATTGGCTTCACTATTTTTGCTGTGTATTCACCTTCAAGTTTGTGTGTTTTTTGTTGTTATTGCTTTTTGTTTTTAATTTTTATTTTTTCCATCTATTGTTGTTTTGTTTTTTTTGCATACAATGTGTCTGTTCGCAGCAGACAGTTACAGACATCAAAATTGGCGGCAATATTTATCTTTTCGTCAATTTCATTATATCATTATATTGAAGTTCTCGAATATTTGAGCTGTAATGAAGTCAATACGTAGTCCATCAACTATGATTAGATTAACTTGTTGAATATTGACATGTTTTGCTGATATTACAATATATATGCATTCTGTCGCTTTTATTGTTTTGAACCTACCCTTTTTATACGGTTAATGTATTGTTTAATTTAAAAACGTAAACTCTTATATCAGAAACCAAACCTATTCTATTTAGATTATATCTTATATCTGATTGCACGATGAATTTACTATAAACAAATATAATTGATTGATTCAAATGGCAAGATTAGATATATATTGTACCTTTAACCCGATTATTACTAATTTAAACTACACTTCTTTGTTTCTAGGAGCAAGTTTCATTTGTCTCTTACTGTCTCTATTAACAAACTATTGTTATATACATGTACATGCATACTATGTATGGTGCAACACCAAACTGTTTCTATGAACCGGTTTAATATAAAACTACTGTTTTCTTATACTGTATTAAGGTGCTACACCAAACTGTTTCTATGAACCGGTTTGTTTACATATAATGTATCATTGAGTTTCGAACATTCTGTTTCTGATAACTATTTGAGCTGGACATGAGTTAAGTGTTGTTTATTTAAGATACAAGCTTCCAGATATATAGTTTAAGAAAATTAAACTTGAGAAAAATGTACAAAGATTTTAAGAGACGTAAAAATATTCAAAACTCAAGCAATACTTTTTAAGTTGTGCGCGATTTTATCACTTATTTTTCAGTATTCATCACACTATTTTTATTGCGTGACTAACACAGTTATTTGTTTGTTTGTTGTTTTTAGGGGTTTTTTTTGTGAGTAAGCATATTTTGAACTCGTTTTGGTAATTTACGTGGATTGTAGGTGCCGTTTGCAATGTGTAAATTACTTTCTTAATGTACCTCACAATATTTTAAATTTACTTTTAAATATAATTTCAAAATTTTCATGAGAATTTGCACGAATCTGAATCTAAACTCATCATTTCAAACAATACGGATATTTAAGCTATATTTCTAGTTACTGGTTATATAACCCGTATTTATTATCATTATTATGCTCATGCTATTGCTTTGACTAGGTCCATATTTTATACTAACTTGATTATTAAAATTATATTCATGTGGTTTATATACAGTTTTATGTCATGGTTTTTATCTTTATATTTTAAATACAAGACAAGAGCCTGTCCCAATTAAATGAGAAAAGGACTCTTAGATTTAATAATAACGAAATATTTGTTAAGTAACAGAATTTCTTGCAATAGAATAAAAGATGCTGAAATACACCAGTGTATGGAACTGCTAATACCAAAAGACATTTCAGGTTTTATTTTTATTTAATAACAAATCAACAAGTACATGTACAATTCAAGCATCATGCTAGGTATAGTAAGGTGCAGGTTGTAAGGTGTCAAAGTATCAAATGAATAAAACAGTTTCTTGTAGTTTGAAAGAAAAACCCTCATTTCTTTCTTGCTGTTGATTTTTTCTTCTACAACATTTTCAGCAGTAGTTGTTAAACTATGAGCCGATACTTAAAACAATAAACTACACATAAGTTTTTCTAAATCAGATGGATAGCTATTTCTTTTATTGAGGAATGCAAGCATGGACGACAGTAAATCAAGTAGAATTGCTTTCAGTCAGTGATGTATCCATCAAAAAGGTCAATTTCATTAACCTGCTTACTTAAGTCAATGTCTTGAAATCCAAGTGAGTCTATAGACGGTGAATTTGCAATGGACTCTTTTTCAACATCCTCTGGCCAATGAAAAACTCTAAGTTTTTCATTACCACTGTCTGGTGATACAATATAAATTGTTTCTGATTGGCTGAATTGTCTGCTTGATAACGAATTGTCGTTAGGAGAGAAAGAACGCTCGGCCGGCAAGTGTTCGTCTGCTTCTTGGGCGTAAGGTTCCGGCGACATTCTGTGGAACATGTCTCCTACCGCCGAGTCATTGCTCACGCTAGAAAACATCGACAATGCTGGCGTATGCAAATAAGGGCGAGTTCCATCGTGCGACAATTCGTTACATGATACGGAACGGCTGCGATGACCTAGAGACATTGTACTACTCATCAACGAATGTTGACTGCGTGTAAGCGACGTTGCTCCACTTATTACCTTCGGGTCATGACTTTTTATAGAAGAAATTATTCTCTCAAGACATTTTGGGTGATAAAGGTCATGATAAACTAATGACGTGCCGTATTCAGATTCAATAACTTCATTTATGTCAATTTCTCCGCCAGGATAAACTTTGCCACATTCATCTGCTGATAATGTTGCTCGGTAAGTGTCACTCGATAAATAGTCTGATTTAGTGCTTGAATTAAGATTGTCTCTTATCACCGATATATTACTTGGATGAATAATAGTGGCCGAATCTACAGATCCCAGATACATATCTTCTTTCTCGTCCACACTTTTTCTCCTTCTCCCACCTTCCTCTAAACTGGCAATATCCGGACGTACTTGTTGTGTTATCAACATTTCGGCTTTTATATTCGGATCAGCCTGTTCTGGATTTGAACGTTCCTTCACATTTTCTGATTTCCAAATGCCATCCCACCTTCCACCCGTTTTCAATTCGAAACCTAAGTCTCGGACATAAACAATATATAAGTCTAACATTAATGCCATTCGAAGTTGGTCCTTGAACGCTGGTTCTATCACTGATACGTCATCCATAAGAAATACGAAAACATCAGTTTTTGATAACCATTTATTGCATTCTGGGTATTCTGATGGCGAGATACAACGTACCGAAAATTCTCTACACAAATCAACAAGCAGACGATGCCACATGTCGTTATCAAGATTCCCGCAAACGTAAACATTTTTAGACGTATTCGTTTGGCCATATTCGTCATCATTTCCGACATGCGAAATAAGAATTTCAGGCACAAACAGTGAATCCTTTACAGCTGATTGTCTTTTCTTTGTCATATTAGCGTTATTGCTGCAATTATCTTTCACTGCGGTTTGCTTTAAATTGTTTCTACTTTTAATGTTTACCGCATTACCGCCTTTTAAGCTATGTTTTACACCGCACTCGCGTTGAGTTTCCCTCGATTTATGCTGTATTTCTAGGTTATCTTTACAGTTGGTTGCCTTTCTATTTTTTGACCAGTTTGAAGGCATCTGGTCTTCAGTCTTTTGACGAATCGTCATTTGAGACGCAATAGATAGAGGGGTTGGCGGTAATCTTCTATTTTGTGATGTGTTACGGTCTGCTTGTCGTCCAATCATAATGACACCATCATACGCTGAAATGTAAGACAACAGGGTTTTAAAGACGTTACTATTGGTTTCAGTCTTGTTCTTTCCTTGGAAAACATCAAAAGAAATTTTCTTTAACCAGACTTCGTTTTCAGAAATAGAAATGATTATTCTTTGATTTATGCATCGTATACAAGGAAATTATGTGTATTCAAAATAAGGAAATTATGTGTTTTCAAAGTACAAGGTAGTACATAGGATACATTTTTTTCACCAAAAATTCATACGATCCGAAATTATATAATTTGCATAATTCAACAATCAGGTACATGAAGTACAAAATATTTTGTCTAGCCATATGAAATCCTTAAAAGACCATTATACCGGTACCTAAACAACTGTTATCATCTTTATATTTTAAAAGCATTTTATATTTTTGTACCCTGTTACTGTTTCGAAAAAGATACACATTAGCCATTTGGCCGAGTCATCTCTTGCGTTTTGGCAAATGATGCAGATATAATGATTTAAAAGCATCTTGTATATTTATCAGAATATAACATTGTTTACATTTTGCTAATTTGTTACAAATATTTAACTTTTGTCACCAATATTTCAAACTCAGCATTATTTCCTTCAAGTGATAAGCACAGCACATGTTCTAAAACCAAGTATTACAAAATAATAAAAAAAAATATTTGCCCTTTCTACAGAAAGAAAATTTAGTCATTTCTAAAGCAAAATGTGCCTTTTAATAAAGAAAACTACGAACATTAAT
The DNA here is from genome assembly GCF_026571515.1 of Ruditapes philippinarum. Classification (NCBI taxonomy): domain Eukaryota; kingdom Metazoa; phylum Mollusca; class Bivalvia; order Venerida; family Veneridae; genus Ruditapes; species Ruditapes philippinarum. The sequence goes on along the minus strand of NW_026863909.1, from coordinate 130,019 downwards.
CTTAAAAATAGCAAATTTAATATCCAAACATAGTTTTCTAATAATCTTATCTTTGTATCAAATTACGCACTAATCAACGGTTGTTTACCGAAGAATGCTCAGTGTTTTGTTGTCGTTTCTCCCGCGAAATGCTGAGTTCAATCGAATTATTATCTTGGTATAAATTAAGATAATCTTGAAAGAAGATACAAGTGCTGAAATAACTATAACTTTTTTTCTCCTATTTGTTAATTAATATGATTCTTATTATCATGCAGTTTTGCATTAATATGATTAAAAAAAACTTTCAAATCTATTTAAATAAACTATTCTTTTCAGAGCGTTAAACATTCGTTTGTTTTTTCACATGCCATAATTTTTTTCTTTATGAAATAACCACTCACGACAGATCCTTTATATTTAAAAAATCTTTAACCGGGTATTTTATATATGTATACGCTTATGTCATTTTTATTAAACAAAAATAATCGTGTAAATGCCTATGAAAGCTAAATGAGATCTAATCAATATAAAGAAACATGTTTTATATTAGATTATACTATTTTAGATACACATTAACTCTTGTATTGATATTCATCTATATTCTAATCGCATTACTGGTTCTGATATACATTTTTATACATACATACATACATACATACAGCGAATTGAAGGCATTCAGCAAATGAAAGTTCCGGCAAAATTATATCAATCAATCAAAGTTATATCATTTACAAAATCAAAATCGACTGAAACTATCTTACTTATGACGGACACGAATAGAAACGCAAAATAAAGAGTTTTAAAGAAAATATTGATTTACCTTTTACAAAAAAATAAAATAATTTTACCTCCAGTTGCCTGTGAATCCCTTTTGAAACTAAACAAGTTTTGAATTTTCTTTCTCCAATTTTTCATATTCGAATCGATTTTTAACAATCTTCCCTTATTACTCATATGTTAAATGACAGTCCATTTATTTCCTATGTTGACAAGCAGCTTACTATTTATCTTCCCGTAAAATAATATTTATATCATTCATTTACTGTATGAGAAGCTAGTAATTTAGACATAATATAAATCACACTCTCTGTTGTGTGCTTCAATGTGCTCTCTATTACACACTGGTCTGCTGACAAAAATGACAATGGCTTTCGTTGATGAGGTTTTATACCCCGATACGTCAATGAATTAGATTTTTCGCAGCCTCTCATTGACTTCATGCGATGACGTCAGCATCTCAGCGTGTCATCGTGTTATTCTACAATAATTACTTATTTTATCAGTTTTGGCACGGATTTTAACAACATTGTATTATGATATTGACAGAGCATGCGCTTATCAACCCAATTCATTAATATGTGTTGTTGTTTTCGCAGGGTTTTAAAAGACATTTTTTTAATGAACACGAATGTTTGAAAATGATGATCTAGTCATATGCACGCAAGAAACTACTAGATTAAGATCTTGTTTCGCATCACAGTTTTATTGCGTGACAAACGTATTTAAGAATCGTTGTATTTTATCTTCCCATAAACAGATGCGTGTTTTTCAGTGCTTAATTTCCCTTTTTTTTTATTCAAAATGGCAAACTATACTTGCACAGGTTTTAGAGCATGTTGATAGTCGTGAAGAACATAGCGATGCATATGAAATAGTTAAAAAATGTAAACAAAGTAGTATTATGACTTCAATTTAAAATACTAATCCACTATAACTGTACTCCATGCCAAAAGGCAACAGAGGGAAAAGTTGGTTTAGTTCTACATATAAACTATCATCAACTCGAAATACCAAGCACCAAAATTCTTCGGGATTTATTTCATTTTGTTTAAACAAGTGATAATGCTACATTACATGCTTAAAGTATATCATTATTGCATTATTGTTTCTTGTACATTCACCTAGAAAATGTTGACCAGACATGTGTATAAAGAATAATGACCGACATGATTGTATGGTTATAACAATGCCTGATCAAACATGATAATCAGTCAGCGCCACCTGTCGGAGACTTGTGACTATCTCATTTATTTCATAAACATCTTTATTGTATTATTAATGGAATATATTTGATATTTAATGTTGTTAAATGCCAATAACGTCACCAGAGTAAAGATACATGCATGGGACTATTATTTAACCTATACACAACATTAAGCCGTGTATGAGTCAAAATTGTCCTTTGTTTTTGGACTAAAGAAATCTCACAATAAAAGGTTATAACAGATGAACGTAACGAATTACAATGTAACTTTAATGAAATTCGTTTGAGTACTTTAACAAAATGTCCATTAAGTTTTCCTTTTTAAAGAATATGGAACTTTGAAGCGATAAGGCACGGACATTTGCACACACTTTATATAATTTTGTTGAGAAAGATACTGCATATTACATTTAATGGATGTTTTGTCAAGTGAATTCAACTAACAGTACGGTGTCATGAAGAAGTATAGTTTGTATAAATGTTTTGTTTTTTGTTTTAATACGTTTAGCACAGCATCCATTTTATATAAAAAAAATAAAAAAATAAATAATATGGGGTCAATATAACTGGGTAACGTAAAATAATTGAAATAATTGATTAAAACCTAATAGAATGCTTTAATTTATTTCTTATCTATTTCTTTTATATGATGTACAAGTATACAGAATCATGTACATGTATAACAAATTAACAAGCAACCCGACTGTCAAAATTTCACTTTTCAGATCTACATATTATGTGTAATGCATGTTGAATATTGTTGTTGTTTTTCTGATTTCTTTACAACTTTATTATTTATGCTAGGAAAACTATCACAAAACTATCACAAAATTGAGTGAAAGAAAATGACTAAGATTCAGCTGCTTCATAACTAACTAAAAATAATTAAGCCCATCGGAAATGATTAAGATAAAGACAAAAGGGAAACACAGGCCGAGAAGTTTCTTTCTCCCCTTAAAGGGACTCCACTGAGGTTTTTTGACATGATGGGACTGAAAATATTTTTCCAGATAAATGTACCATTTGATGTAGGTTTAGACCACTAATCTTTGTGCAAAATTTCAGATTATTCGCGCACTTCGTTTTACTAGAATAATTATTCAAATTGTGAAAAAATGACCTAAAAGGAAAAGCGTTAAAAACACTTTTTACACAAATCGGGCTAAGAAAAGCATGAAAATACGATTTTCAATTTATTTCAAAGTATATTTCTTAAATATATTTGCATATATTTCTGTTTAAAGTGCCCCAGCTCATTTATGTTAGAAATTCAAATGTTATGTTTTTAAACTTTTAAACCTCAGTGGAGTCCCTTTAAGATTTAACAAAATGCCTTAACTGGATCTGTTCAAGTGAGCACCGGTCAATCCAACATCTTTAAACAACTCTAATGCAATAAGAAATAGAGAACGATATGTATTATAAGATAATTATGACTCGTTTAATCCCTATAATATCTGTGGTAATAAATCTGAATCAGCGCAATCTTATGACTACTTCATTTTTGTCATTGCTAACTGTTATAAGAAGATATCAAATTGCTTCACTTTCCGAATAAAGCGGGTGTAAACAATAGGGAATATCATTCGCAATACAACTCCGCAACATTATGTGAAATATACTCACCGATTTATTATTAATTCCAAAGTCCATCCCAGTAGTGGTTGTCTATGTAAATTTACTATTGTTTATCCATTTAAAAAATTATAACGCTTTATTTGTTCGAACACATCTTATCTGATGCAACTTGTTGTGTTTAGTAGATGAGCTCTCGTTGCCATGGCTACATGAATACAATATGGCACTGAATGTGAAACAGTTTGCTCGTTGCAGTGATTGTCATTTGAGATTAGAAACGGATAGAGAATTCTGTACTTTGGTACAAATGAAATAATTGAGCCGTGTCACGACAAAACCAACATAGTGTGTTTGCAACCAGCATGGATCCAGACCAGCCTGCGCATCCGCGCAGTCTGATCAGGATCCTTGCTGTTCGCTTACCATCCCTATTACAAGTAGAGAAACTGATAGCTAACAGCATGGATCCTGATCAGACTGCGCGGATACGCAGGCTGGTCTGGATCCATGCTGGTCGCAAACCCATTATGTTGGTTTTGTCGTGACGCGGCTCAATTATATTGATTAATATCTCTTAAATGAAATATGCTGGACATGTTCTTTACGTAATGAAACTGACATTTTTACAGTAATGAAAATCATTTCACTTACTCCCTTAGGAATAATTCTAGGTGTTTATCATCGGTGATTTCGATATGTTAATGTTTTTTATAGAAATGATTGAATGAATGAAAGGATGCGATCGTACCATTCGGTGACTGAATTCCAACTTTATTTTATTTTTGTTTTTATGTCATTTAACTATAATATATTCATATGTACGGATGGACATACACATATGCAAACACGCATGCCCAAATTCATGTTCTCCAATATACACACTAACAAATAAGGCTATGAAAATATCAGTTGTACTAAAAATTATAATAATAATAATAATAATAATAATAATAATAATAATAATAATAATAATAATAATAATAATTATAATACAAACAAACAAAATAGATAGACAACAACAAAAACAAATCATCGCCGTGTAAACAAAGTATCTTCATTTGATATATTATATTCTGTGATTAAACATTTAAGTTTTAACTGATTTTCAAGATGGATTGTTCCTTATTTAAGAAAACGCTTCCTGGAACAAAGCAGTCCGGCGACAAATCTGCGAATCAGGGTTCGGACACACCACCAAACATGTGTTGAGTGTAGGAGAAACCTTAACCAATTTGCCACCACTCTTCTCAGATAATATACATATGCTTGAATCTCCTTCACCGCATTTTAACCACCTCATTTCCTATAATTTATAAGTAACTATCACGACAAAACTACATTCATATTATGTAAAGCTTTGTAATATTTTTTCTTTAATCAATATACACGATGCGTCTGTCTTTCTGCCTCATTCCTAAATCCAAAAGATTTGTTGGTTTCGTAAGAAAAGACAATGATTTTTTTCAGGGAATTTGAGAGAAAGTGTGTGTGTGTGGGGGGGTCTTTGTTTTCTTTTTCTTATTTGTAGACAGCAGCTCTTGATGTATGAAAAAAGTGGGATTTTAGTTGCTAGTATAGGAGGAAGATTTCAAGGATTTGTCACACTGCTCGGAAATCCAATAACCATACACGCAATAAATCTGTTCTCTTAGGTGATACATTTACATAATGTCTTTTGTTCTTTTCATTTTATTTATTTATTTATTTTTGCCACGAAATTCGAGAATATGAAATCGAGGACACACTACAAAGTCATCCCTTTCAGCTTTCAGATTTTCCGGATTCGCATTTCCGGATTTCAATGGACGACAAATGAAGAGCAAAAATACGTGTTTCACATTGCATTGACATGTCTACATTTTTGCATTAATGTATTGTAGCATTTCCGCGTCCCTGTTGCACGAGCGAATGCCTGCCAATTTAACACGTGCTTAAAGCGATCATGATACTATCTTTTTCATTATTCTTATTGTTTTCCTGCGGTTTTTGCCTATAAAAATCACTGCACGACAACCCAGTACATTAAAAAGGCAAAGTTTCAACTCTTCTTAACTTACCCGCGACGATGCGAAAAAGCGGAAAATACAGAAAATAACAAATATGCGAAAATACGAAGATACGACAAATAAGAGGCGAAACCCAGTGATATTTTGAGTGTTGTATTTTTGCTAATTGTGTCGTTTATAGTCCCTGCACGTTTTCACATTTTTCGGTAGAAAAAAAGAAAGAAAAAAGATTAAAACGACGTGGCAAATTAGCCACCATATTTCTTTGATATTTTTTTAGTTGAAAAATTATAATAGAGATTTTTTTCAAGATACTTACGTCGAGATTTTGTCCTTTCGCATTGATAAATTAAGATTGATTGAAGTGTTATTATCTGTTTTGTTGTAAAGCTACATAAAAACCAATTTTCTAAAAATGTTTCAAATGTTAAACACGCGAACAGGTCTTATTTATTTACCATGCGACCTTCGGAATTAAAATTACAGACACGAATGTCCATGAGGGAATTAGCATTGATTTAAAAGCTTTTACCTTGGATTATATGTATAAATACTAGTTGAAAATATTTAGGGACACTTTTATTATTAACCACAGGCAAATTATTTTCACTATGAAAAATCTGTAATAAGCTTTATAATATAGAGAATTACTATAATCCGTACAGATATCGCATAATATTTTGACACATGTGTACCGAAATAATTTTAAAGCATAATCTTACTATTTCCCACATAAATCGACTTTATAGTATAATGTGAGAATGGAAGAATTAGAATATATAAGTTATTTCGATAAAAACATTTCTATTGCCAATAGCAATAAACATGTTTAATTTCGGAAACTGTCCGCGTGCACCCGAAATTTGCACCCCTAAATACATAAATATAGTGCTTGATTTGACCATCATCTAACAGTGATTTCGGGTGAAAATTGTTGTCTGGTATATCTGCACCGGTGTACGTATATATACACTATTGGACCATTGTATGATTGGTTTTAAATATTCATGCAGTCGAATAAATTAAGTTTTAAGTGCAATATGTATTCGTTTTTTGCAATATATTCTATTATCATATTAAACAATTCCAACAATTTTGTCTGCAAAAGCTAAAACTAGATGCAACGTATAATAATACTATAATATAAATAGAGCCGTCTGAAACATGGATCATTATGATTTGTTGCTGCTTTTCACTATAATAAAACAATTGCTCGTCATATTGTCTTAATAAATTATTATAAAGTCAGTTTCATAAAACAGTATACATGTAGTTATAATACTGTAGCGTGTAACTTCGATTTTATTAAAAAATCGCAACTTTTATACATTTATTATGTCTATTTACATTTACACCAGCGCTGCGAATTTTTAAATCATCTTTTAAATCATCGTTTCGTTATATATATAGACTTTTACAGGTTATATGGTCGTATATAAACAGTCGCGCATAATATAAGCTCACAATCGTTTATACATGGCCATATAACTCTGGGATATGCACGTATAAAAATCTAAATATTATAACTTATACAGCGTTTTATACAGCACGTTTCATACACGCTTTAATCTCTGAAAGATTTACTTAATCGGTACCCTTTTCTCATAAACATGTGTTATATTTGTAGTAAACCAATCGATCTGATTTAATATGCAATTCTAAATATTTGTAGAATATATGTATATTGAATGTTTAAAGTTAGAGACGATACTTGCGATGGAAAATAACGGAAACTATCTATAACAGTTAAGGTTAGTGATTATTAACAAGCTTGATCTCATAAAAACAAAAAACAAAATAATTTTATAAGTTTTTTTTTAGTCTATTTGAATACTTTGTTCGTACGTATGAAACTGTACATTTGTTATGATAATTTCGTTTTTCTTTCTGATTAATTAAACAATACAATGAATTATATTTTCTCTATTTCCTGGGAATATAATTATTGTGCATAATAAAAATATTGAATGTTGAATGAGTGTATGTTAAATATTGAATTTATTGAAAGAGTTAAATAAAATTATACGCATATTCTTTTTATTCAACTAAAAATAAATTCACGAATATAATATTCTATTTTTACATACAGTACCTAAATGAGAATCATTTTTCAATTAAAACAATCATTTTCTTTTCATTGACGCGCGTAACGCCAACATTATAGCGTTTTTACGCTATGTTTGTATAACGCTAGTGACGTCACGTCAAAATATAAGCACGGCCGTGCCATACCATTTTTACAGAGTCGCAAAAGTGGCACGGGTTTGTGATAAAGGTTATTTTAAACATACGGATTTTTTTTAACATTCCTTGAAAATGCTGTATAAATGTAGGCAGTTAATTGAAAAAAGATAAGATTTATAGCTATGCTCTCAAGAACCTATAAACATGTTTGTAGAGCAAAAGTAAATACTTCCATTAAATTTACTGCTGTAATAAAGGCACATTTAACAACTTTAGGTTGTTTTATAAAAATAAATGAAGTGTCTTTGAGACAGGTGTTCAAAATTCTAGACTGTAATGAATTCTAAAGGATCATATATGGTAAAAATCAACAAACAAATAGTAAATCTTGTAACTTATCTGTAAGCTGATTTTACGATGTAATATGAGTATTTATTATATACTTATAAATGAAATATTGAGAAATATTGATGAAATAAAATGCGTTGTTTTATTTTCCGTATTTTCACTCTAAAAAAATATTTTTCACTGCAGTGAAACATATTTTCCGTCTCACTGGTGTTTTGCCGGACTACTTTTTTCTAAATTCAGCCAATACACACAATTTTAAGGGAATTCTCTCAATTCATAAGGTTTAAAAAGAGAAAAAATATATAATTAACAGTAATTTCAAGTGTTTTTTTTTCTATTAATACAGGATTTATTTTCATCTTATCATATATCACTCGTGGCTACTCCCACTCGTAAAATATGAATTTTCATATCACTCGGTGAAAATAAATCCTGTATTTATAGAAGAAACTTGAATATCCTCTATATTGTTTGCGATATAATTTGAGTAAATAACACGAAAGAAATTGTTAAAAGGTGAACCAAAAATAAGAAAATTTGATAAGGATAATACAACGTAATTTCATTTCCGTGACATACATGAATTATATCTATAGACGCTACAACAAAAAAATCGAACTTTCTATGCCAAGTTTGTGTGTTTAACTAAAAAACGACGGTAATAACTTCAAAGTAATGTTTTCTGTTCATAGAGTGAAGATGTTAATGTAATGTCATATACGTTTGTCCACACACACACACAAAATAATATTTACTTCGTTTTCAGTATGGCTAGCTACGGTGCAGTACCTCAGTTACCAAGAATTGACACCGGGTATGACGCCCCGGGGAGCGACTACATGTCTTCTTTCCGAGGACATTCAAAAATTGGAGCCGTTGACACAGGGTCTATTACAAGTAGTACAATAGAGAAAAAACGTTTCCGGAATTCGGCGTCCAGTGACGGTTCGTTTAGACTTGGAAGCAGTCACCGCAAAAGTGGTAATCGTCGCTCAAAACAATACTCTATATCCAGTAAACGTAATGACGATAACAGTTCAGAAAGTTCAAAACGAACATCTGACGAGGGTTATTATTTAACCGTACGTGATCATACAGTTCCTGTAGTACAAAAGAGAAGGACCAGTTTGGCGGATGCTAAATCTCTTACTGATCTCTGTTACTCTAAGATAAGTCCTTTAAAAAAGGCAAACAGTGCTACGTATAGACGAATGTCAATAAAGGGTTCTGCTAAAGGAATTAATAGATGGGAACCACCGCGTATTAGCAGCGAATGTTACAATGAATCAAAGGAAAAATGTCTGAGTGGCGGGAAATTTAAACAACAGATGCAGAAATATTTCAATGAAGTGAAACAATGGTGGGAGGAGAAATCCGACAGTGATGATGATGGTTATGATACAGATTTAGATAAACAACTTGGTATGTTATGATTTCATATATTTATCTATACTTGTCGTTGTGAAATAACACGCATTTCTTACTTTAATAATGTAATGGAAATTAACACTGCAAAATGAATTTGCGATGAAAGTTTTACCCGCTCCATATGGGGATGGGGGTACCGGGAGGTATGTGAGAGCAAAGCTGGCCCTCATTAAATCATGCAAGAACCGAGGGGTTACAACCCTTTGGATGGCGTGAGTTCGATCCCCGGGAGATGCTTTGGTAGTTTAGCACGGAGGAAGGTAGTCTAGTACTGGTGTAACTCTCCAGGAACGATGGTTAGAAACTATCCGCCTATATGACTGAAATACTGTTGGGAAAAGGCGTAAAATGAAACAAACAAACAAAACAAAAAACAACCCTTTGGAACCTCTGCTAAGCACCCCTGCATTGAACAGACTATTTTCAGAATGACGATAATATTCAATGCATTTATAAAATGACCAATCAACTGGTCTAAAAAATGCGGTTAACTGGAAGTTTAAGATATGTATATGATTTCCAGGGACATCAAACTTAAGTACATATAATACAAAGACTTTTTTTTCAAATTACAGGTTTCGATCTCATAGCGGACGAGAAATCACGAGAGGTTTTGAATGACGGTCAATTTCCGGAATACAAGCATGATTGTCGTAAATTTCGAAGTAATGTGAATACATATTTCCTCCGGCATTGTCTTGATGATGACATGTACATGAAACATAGATACCTCAGTAAAGGAGATTCAATAACAATTTCTAACTTTATCAAGGTAGTATTCCTCCTTATATTATTTTAAAGTCATGTTATCTCTTATATACCAGCGCTATTTTTAGAAAGTTAAACTAGTGCGGAGAATTTTCTTAATCTGTTAATCAAAACTTAGACAAATTAATGGAGGGAAAAATGGATCACTATATTATCTTTAAAATATTTGCTCTGAAAGTGATTTTTACTCATGTTGATGGTATCACATAAAAACGTCATGAAATAAAATATAAATGAGTGCTATTTATTTGTCAATATCAAGTATGTTAAATTGTTTACGTGTGTATGCCTACCTTTAGTGAATCAAAGCAAAGAAGGTGCTGAATTTGTTTGGGTCTCAGAATGTCAGAAAGTTGAAGGTTGTGAGATTATAAAACAATTTGTTTTTGTATAGTGCCACCAATGCTTTCCAGTGTTTTAATTGTAGTAGATGCTATAAGACTAATTGTAACACTGATATTCAATCCAATGTTTATTTGAATTAAACAGTTTGAAAAAAACATGAGTTGCTTTAAGTGGGATTTGAACTCCAGACCTCTCGCTTCCTAAGCGGACGTGCAAGCCCCTCGGCCACGGTGAATTTATGTATTTACGGTCTGAAGAAAACCATATTATTCTAAATTAGGTTTTGTAACGACGCTATCTGTTGTTTAACACTTGTGTAAATAATCATTGCGCTTACTATAAGCATGTAGATCTATAAAGAATAAAACAATATTAGAAATCTTTGACCATTCGGAAATTATTTTGCTTGAAAATTAATGCTGTGACTATATTTACGCAGTGATCTCCCCTGACTTTTTCGACCTTAGTGTTACATATAAAGGGAAGTAACCGCTTCAAAAAAGCGGACTACTTTCGGCATTTGCAATTAACAGCATTAGAGTCTGAAATTTCGCTACCATTATTTGTTTGGTCTGACGACCCAAACAAATAAAAACTGGGGTTCCATTAGTAACTACATTTTTGCTAGCTTGACTATAAATGCCTGCTTACGATGCGAAATTAAAGTGAGAAAAATCAAGTGTGTGATTTCCGTGAACTGAAAACGTGACTTATAGATAATTGTCTAATTGTGTTGCTACAGTTTGAGACTTGTTTTCTTTTAGAATCACCTGACATTTAACACGCTTGATCTTGAAGATAACTATATAGGGCCTCACGGGATGAAGTATTTTAAAGAGGTTCTCCATGAAAATAAACATCTTACAGAAATGGTATTTATGATTATTTATTTTGTAAGAATGAAACTTGAATATTGAAAGGGAAAAAATCAGACAATAATACGGAATAACGTATTTTTTTATCTATATTACCACACAATTACCATTACTTGTACAAAATCATGTTCATGAATAAAAGGAAAGAAAAAGATGAATGATCAGACTCAGACTACAGTGTTACGTCATAGTCTATAATTAATCAATAGCATGAACGAGAAACGAACAAAACTCATACAAAAGAATTATACATCCGGGCTGGATTTGAACCATTGTCATTTGGTGAAAGGGTTACTATGACCATTCAGTTTATTTACCCTGTAATGGAAAACATAAATTGTTAATATATAAAATGAGAAGTCTTGTCTGACACTGTATACTTTATTATATTTTAAAGAATAAATTATATGTAAAGAACTCAATTAAAATTCTGAACTGCTGATGCCATCCGTACCGTCTGAACATGGTCAGTCAGTACATATTTTGAAATTTCCCTAAAAATGAAGAATACCTTTGTTTAAATTGAAAAATGGGCAAAGCCTTTAAGATATAAACATCACCTTTTTGACTTGCTTTTATAAATTACTTTATACAGACATTCTTACTATGTTGAAACATACTATAATCATATTTTACAGTACCTGGGATGTAACAATATTGGACCACAAGGTGCAAAATACCTTCGCTCGTCATTATCAGGAAACTGTTTTCTTCTGAAACTAGATATTTCAGGTACTTTGATATCATATTTACAAATCTTTTGTGAAACTTTTTTTAAAAACTTGTAACTTTATTTTCTGATTTCACATACAATTAATATAACAAATTTTGAGTTCGTAAAGACAAATAATACAACATTTCATAAATATGTATAATCAATGCATATTTTGTGAAAATTGACAGTCTGAATGATTAACAGACTGAATATGAGGAGAAAGACGAAACATATAAATTATTATATATTTATTATATCTATATATCATAAAAAAGTATGCAAGACAATTTTTTTTATTTTTTAAAGTCCCATGTGATCTGGCCGATAACATATCTATCTGCAGGTTTTACTTTTGTTTACTTTCAGAAAATAACATAGGCGATAAAGGTGCAAAATACATCGCTGGAATCATCGAGGTATAGTAAATGTTTCAACTACTCATATATGTTGCTTTATTACAGATTCTCACACTATTGTTGATTTTTTCCTAGCCGGAAGAGTGAATCCTTTTTCTCTCCCACATACAATAGACATCGCATGTTAAATCTTCTGTCCCGTACTACCGGATATTGGCATTTCCTCAGTCGTCTATAATTTGTATAATGAACAAGGTTGGGATATTTATAAATCAATGTATTGATTTTTTTTCAAAATTTGAAATTCTTATTAAGATATCATTTTAGCATCAACATTTTACGTATAGCTTCTTTTTCATCACCATAGCGTATTAGAAAGGTAATAGATCTTGCTGGTTTACTACTTCACCTTATTATCGTTAAAATGCTCAGAAAATAAGCCTTCGTAATTATATAAATGTGCATCTGAAAGAACATACCGTGTAGAACTATACTCAACGAAGTCAAAGTTAAAGCAGTATACCTCCAGATTCATGCTTAATTTCATAAAAATTTTGAAAATGTATTTAAAATTAAAATATTATGAAGTGAACAAAGAAAATAATTTACATATTGAAAACAACAATAACAATCCAATTTCCAAAATAAAGAAGTCAAAATTTACACAAATAGCCCTTACTGCGTTAGTCATGCAGTAGAAATATGATAATAAATTCTGAAAAAAAATCAGTCATTAATCGCCCATAACATGTAAGTTATTACTTGAATCTTGAATATTTTTACTTGTCTTAAAATCTTATTCTTGTTTTCTCAAGAAATATATTAGGTTATCTTAAGGCATGCAACTAAATTTATTCTAGGAAAGTTCCAACTATTCCTTTAGCTAAGGTAAAGGAAATTGTTTTTCTACTAAATATGGTTTGAAATATATTTCTCTCTTTTTTTTCTTTGAGAATTTCAATTTGGAAATACATATATCTTTTCTTACAGTTTATATCATAAATAATAATACTGAAAAGTTTATAAGGTGATATGTAATTTAACACGAAGGTATTCGGCCTATTACTGCCCATTTAAACAAGAGGCCTGCAATAATATGACAATGTACACAAAATCTAAATGATTCATTTCCTTCTGTTTTGTCTGTAGTCCTACTTGCAAACTCAGCTGCCGATCTTTAGCATCATTTCACGTATGATTGTTCATTACTAGTAAGTCAGTCAGAAATCTATCTCATTTGTACAAAATGAGCATACCTTATAAGATGGAAACCTCATTTAGAATACATTAGATTCAGACATCAGCATACCTGATAACATTTAAACCCCATGCTAAGAAAGACAACGTTACAACACGCAAGCGCTTCATTTAATAGAATATTTGGCTGCACAGCGTTTTTGTTATGTTTCAATCATACAACTTAAACAACTTAATCAGCTATTCTTTTTTTCCCCTCCCTGATATCAATTTACGCTATGACAAAATTCACACCATCTGTCGTCATTGTATTTAAATCGTGTTAAAGAACTGGTCAGCTTAACGTCAAAGTTGTGTTAATTAACAGTGATGTGATCTTTTTGTGACAGTGACGTATAATCTACCTCTTTTTCCAAGAAAATTCGCACTTGTCAGGCGTCATTTATTGTGTCAATATTGTGGAGAATTACGTAGATGTACGTATGACGGACGATCCGGAATTATCCGGAATTATTTAAGCCATAGATTCATTGCTTTTCAAAAGTTCATATTACAAACACTATATTAAAGCGTTAACAAACACTATATTAAAGCGTTATATGAACACAAAAATTATAACATTTAAACACATTATGTTCAACACATGCATATCTTAGCAAACAAAGTAATATACTCATACAGCGCAGTCTAAACGTACGTCAAAAACACACTATAAGGTTTTCAGTGCGCAATACAAGGTTGTTTGCTATGCACCCATTGGATGAATAATTGTTATTTCATACTACGAATAGTCCTTTTGTTAGATAGCACTCTCCGAAGTGCACTCGCAACTGAACAAGTGACCCTTGAACTACTGTTTAAATGTCGAAAAAAAAAAATCGAAAAAAATGAAATAAAATACATACGCATCTTATAGTTGAAGGCATGGACTTTTTAATATCATTTATTCAATTTGATAAAAATAAAATGTTATACACCACCCCCCCCCCCCCTCCAAAAATAAGAAAATGAACTAAATTAACTGTAGTAGTCTGTGGGGTTACTACGATTATTCAAGGCGGACTGAAACGGTACTGGAAAAAATTAAATTGATGATATTTTATTATTAAATAGATGTAGATGAAACATTGACATTTACATAGGCATACATTTTATGAATATTACATGCAAAATTTCAGACTAATAAACAAATTCCGAGTAATTTTGGATCATTCCTCGTATCTAATGACGTGTATATTATTATTTTCAGGACAATGTGACATTGAAGGAGCTTATACTAGCGGCTAACGATATCGGTGATGATGGTGCCACGCTAATCAGCAAAGCTTTGGGTAATTTTGTCTTGAATTACTTTCCGTGTAATGTTTCTATTCCATTTCGTTTCTTTTTTTCTCCTCTAAGGCTCAAAAGTGTCCATTATAAAGTAAATGAGTGAAGTACATAGATACATGGTTGAAAAGAATTTTTCTTTTCAGTTCAAATTTTTTATAACAGTTGCATAATTATGCTTGGCTTTATAAAACTGAAACTGAATTGAAAATACGCTTGTGTGCAATTAATTTAATTTCTAAGCTATGTGTTTTTGGACATTACATAGATTCATAAATAGCTTTGTTTGTGTGAAATAGAAGCTATCTGTTTACCAAACATGTTTCTCTCATTACTGATTGGAAAACATGATTGAATATGTATTTTCCCTTGCTCTTTTTTCCATGATTGTTCATGTACGAGTAGTTTTATCTTTGCTCTTTTTTACCAATAGTTTTATTTTATGTTTTAGTAAATAATGTCTCCCTGAAATTACTAGAAGTTGGATGGAATAACATAAGACTGAATGGTGCTCTAAACTTATGCTCTGCTTTAAAGGTAATGTTTGTACAACAATAATTCTGATATAATTTTAGAAATAATGTTAGATAAGTCAAACTGACAACGAACATATCATTATAATAAGAAATTAATTTTGAATTTTCCAATTTGATACATGAAATATGCAGTTATATATGTACGTGTATATTGATTTTCTCTTGTCATGTTTACACACAAATGTGTAAATAAATTTATAGACGAAGACTTCAAGAAAGCCATAGACAATAATCCAAATAAAATTTCGACATCGATCTTTGTACCTGAGTGCATGACTTTCGTCAAATTTCATTCTTTCTTTTTTTTTCAAGAAAAACACAGAACTTGAGATTTTTCTGGCATCTATGAACGGTTTCGGGGAGGAAGGTGGAAAAGCGCTCGTGACAGCCTTGACGGAGAATAGTGTCATCAAAGAAATTGATCTTTCAAGTAATAGAATAACGGATTCTGTCCTAACTTACCTTACACGATCGTTAGATGAACTGCCCAACCTTTCAGTTATAAATGTAAGACTTCTAGATTGTTTGTTATGTGAACTTTGCGAACTTAACCTTACTATTTGTGTGACAACTTTAATCTCAACTAAATAAAAGCAGACACACAAAGCGTCCATATTTTACAGAATTATCAATGCATTAGTACTTAGCATTTGTTTCATGAAGAACGAGTTACTTCGCGAACGTAAGGCACTAGGTCATGCTACAAATGTGATAAATATTTAGTTATGTACCTGTAAATACAACATGTGCATGATAACTAAAGTCTACCATAAAAGTTTCTGTGAACATGTGTATAGATCTCTACTTGGTTCATACGCAGAGTTTCTTGCACTATTAATTTCATATTTTACTTAAGAGTGAAGCATACTTGTCGCCTAAGGTTAATCATTAATAATTTCTGAGATTATATGTGTATGAACTTTTCGGTGAGCTTGCAGATAATTTTGAATCTTGACGGGATTGACCAATATAAAGTACAATGTTGGTTACTAAGAATGTGTTAGTTTTATACTTACAATGTACTTTATTGTCTCAATTGCACAGCTTAGAATAAAAGACCGCTTTTATATATTTACTGTGAATTGGAAATATAAATTAAATTTAACCTTGTGTTTTATAAATAGGTCATAAATATTTAATAACATTATAATTTACATAGTAAATACGCACGCTTTCTATTTTTTTTTATGACTATCAACCAAGTGCAGCTATTACAATTAGAGCATGATAAGATAAATGCATAATGACCGCAATGGTATAGTGAAATATCAGATTGTTTGCATATATTTGAATATAAATTTCAAACTTAAAAGACTATCCTAATTACTGTCAGTTGACTTATATCTTCATTGGGTCAACAAGAAATAATGAATGATTTCTAAAACAAGACAAAGAACTAGCAGTGAAATAGTATATTATGGTTATGCTGGAGAAATATAATTACGATTATGCTGGAGAAAAATAGACATAACGTAGACATAAACATTTTGCAAAATAAATTGCGAACATTGTAGCATAAATAGCAATATAAAAACGTTCCAAGATGCTATAGAGAAATTTACAAAATGAAATATGTTAAGGGAATGTATTAATTATCTTTTTCAGATGGCAAACAATATCCTAACCTCGAAACCCGCCACAGATCTTCTGACCACTGTAATGGCCAATCCAAACTCGTTTACAGAAATTAATTTTGAGGTAAAAAAAATAAGTAGATTGTTAGGGTGTGTTGATACAATTATTATCATATGAATTGTTAAATATAGAATTAACAATTTTAATCAACATACACAGCTTGTGATTGGAATGGGATGAACCATGTGTAAAGTCGATGGGTAACATTGTTTACAAGATCTTTGCAGAAATTGCAAATATAACACCCGTTCATACAAAGTGTTGTTTTAATATAGGAATATACAGACCTGTCAATTAAATAGAAGGGTTAATCAGTACATTTATTTATTACCTTGCTAAACAAGCAGATAAAATATTAAAGTTTAGTTCCAGTTTAATTAAATATATTTATATTATACAAATCATATAAGACTATTCATCGTTTATTTTTCAATAACATGTACTTATAACAAAATAAGCGTGGTATATTGAATTTTTTTATCATTTTATTCCGTCAAAATTTCTTTGGTGTTACTTTATGTTAGCAGATACAAACTTCATGTATTTTTCTGAAAACTAAATTGCCCAACCACAGCCTCCCTGTCTGCAGGTGAAAATACATACAGGACATATTAAGATATTGTATGTCATAATATATTGAGTCAGTTGAAAATGCACTTTTTGGTAAAATAAATAAAACATATACTAATTAATACAAATGCATCAATGTAATTTTTTCTAAAGGGAATTGATGTAGGTGAAGATTTCAAGGGTCTCGCCAAAGCATTACACGCAGTACATAACATCAACGTATTCTACAGTCAACCGCCTTCAAAACGTGACGTTACCACAGATGTTCTTACGAAAAACTTGAAACGAATGTGTGAGTTCATGGAAGGTGCGTTCACATATACATATGTGTAATTTAGTACATGTATATCAAAAACGGGAGTGTCAAAAATTGAGCATCGGTAAAAAATAAATATCAATACATTTTCAATAAGGCTTCGTTTGAATGTTAAGCGTTCGGTGGTAAGATTTCGTTAAAAGCTTGTATTTTTAGCCCATTTTCTTCATATACACATTGCATGCTTAAGAAACATCAGAAGCCACGACAGAAAGAATATTTCGCTGTTCAAAGACTGCATAAAATCCAAAACAAAAATGGGTTTATGTAAAGCCATGGGTGTTGAAAAAACTTTGAATTTTACATAAATGTTTTAAAAGTTGACAACTTACACTGTGAATGACCTATTTTCTCTTTTACATATGATGTTATAGTGCACATCTGGATCAGCGAAAATTCACATATACATTTTCTGACGCTCAATTTTGAGATCCATATGGGGTTCCACCCCCTGTTAAATCTATCATTTTATTTTTATCTATTGATTGTGCTCTTTCAGGCAAATTATATTTTTTTATAATGCTGATAGAATACTACACGAGTGAACTACGCCAATCGAACACTTTACGTTTATACTATTTATTTAAACGACTGCTAAAATGTCATTTTTATGTTTCACTGAAAACATAGATAGCAATCAAGTGTGCAGTAAAGACTTAAAACATGTTATATGGCCGTAAATAAATTCTTGTTTCATATACTGATCCATATCATCTGTCAATGTAAGTGAATAATACAGATAATACAGTCTGCATACCTAGCAACATGTTGGAAACTAAATAACATTGTATGAAATATTACCCATTAAAATTAAAGCTGTGTCTGTTGTTTTATTATAAATTTGTTTTGTTTTTTACAGAGGAGGAGATAGAAGTATATGATTTGTTCCCCGATTATGACGAAGATGAGGATGATGACCAATGTATGATCACTGTGAAAGAAGCCATGTGTGCATTAGAGGTAAACAGTTCTCTTTTGTCCTCTGTTTAAAATGTTTTGATAAGTTTATTATTCTTACATGCAATAACTAATGTACTCGAAATCCTTGTTAACATTGTGTTTCTCCGTCCTCACGATCAGGTTATTGTCTTTTAAAAGTGCCATGTACACAATTCAATGACATAACGCAATGAATATATAATAATTTGAAAGATATTAACATTAATACGGGCATTATGTTAGTAAACTGTCAATTACCTTACTAATACACGAAATCTTATTATGTTTATAGTACAACTTAAAATATAAGTAGACCTGATATGTCGAAATACACGTGGGTTCAGATGCACATACGTTTATATACGTCAATACAAGGTAATTTCCTGAATGTTTAACGTAAGAATATTGTACAGCTAATCTGGTCAGCCAGGTACTTATGTTTTATTGCTCCGCGCCTGTAACTTACCAATATAAATATGTGTTTTTTATGTCTACGATTCCTTCGTTGTAAAATGGCTGCCAGCGGGTCTGATTTGGCGCGAAAATATTGTTTTCGTATTCATTTATTCTATACCGTGCTGCCACTCATCAGAGCGGGAACCAGCTACAAAAATTATTTATAATCAAAGGGCTGCAGCTCTATGGTATTTTCTGATCTTTGCAATCTAAATCATACTGACTATCTGTATGTATTTTCCTGTATAAGTTTATTTTTATATACTATAATTCATCTTACGCAGCGACAGCGTTTAGATTTTTTTCTATAACAGTTTGAGATTGATACATATGGAATTTTGCATGACTAGAGTTGCATCAAAAAATCATTTTTCATTTTTTATGACAGCCACACTTTATCCTTGCATATCGTGGCTACTTCCTTAAAAAAGACACTTCAAAAAAAATAAAATTGCCTCGACTAGGATTTGAACCATAGGCCTCTCACACCCTAAACGAGCGCGCTACCTCTGCACCACGGTGAAGTAATACGTATGTACCTTGAATAAAAACGAATACATTATGTAATTCTAAATTGAGAATTTCCATTTCGTGTTTGTAATCCTTATTAATTTCGAGGTATTTTGTTCACGATAAAACCTGTTGGTTTACACTGATGAAAATAATTTAGCGAAAATCTTCTCGCCAAAACAGTCCGACATGTATATATTCCACTACTCGACAGTCAGATTTATTTGTGTACTACTCTCTGGATCGACATAGCTAAAAATAGCATTTTCATTGATTAAAATGATATTCATCCGAGTGCATTCATGATAATCCGAAGCTTTACGGAAATAGCCGAACATTTTTCATTGGGTAAAAAAGATATTCATCCGCGAAATTTGTGATTGTAACCTCATATTTCTATTGACTAATCTAAACTTTTAATGCACTGTAATTAGTTAAATGCCTACATTAAAAATTATTCTTTCTTTTAAATTGCTAGTTTTTAAGCAGTTTTGAGTGAGAACTACTTTACGTTGTAAGGTCTGTAAGGAAATTTTGTGTTAGACCGTGGATGTTAGCTTTGTATTTACTGACCTTGCGATCAGAAAATACAAAAATCGAAAGGATACATCCTATACGATGTGTGTATTATATGATATGCTTATTATACGATGTACATATTATACGATGTATTATACGATGTGCATATTATAATACGATGTGTGTATCATACGATATGGGTATTATACCATGAACGTATTATACCATGTGCGTATTATACCATCTAATAATTTCTGTTTGTAGTTTTGCGGAAAGATCAAAAATCAAGAAAAACTACAACGGCTCCGTAGTCAACTACGGTATGGTAGGAGGAGAAAATTTCAGCTAAGGTAAGGACATATTTATATACACCTTTTAAATCTTGTTCTAGTATGAATCTTCTCTTTCTGATCGCCCATTAATATATAATGGGAGATATTCCTGATGTTTATATCACAATGATAATTGCTCCGATTTAACTGATAATTTTGTACTTACTAAACAAATCTATTTGTACATGCAGTTTTTTTTCTGCATATGTGCTTATGCTATGTTCTCATCGCCGATCAGATCAACTCGATCGTCCCGATTACATTAATTCCCTGATGAAGCCCGACCAAGCTGGATTAAATGCACATTCGCGACTCCTACACGACCTCAAGTCCACCCTTTACACGATGTGTTACGACTTCTTCTCGACGACAACCCGACCAACATCCCGACTTCTTCTCGATCACCCAGACCTATACCCGGGTCATACACGATCTCAACTAGACTAACTGGACCTCTGCTCGATCGTTGCCAGATTTGCACCCGACCAGATCGGATAAGGCTCGAGTAGAAATCGAGATGATCGTGTACAGATCGGGTAAGAGATGTATACCCGATCAAACTAGATCGTTACACGATTTACTCTCGATCAACTAGATCTTCTACTCGATCACTATACGATCGCTTCTCTTTCGCTTATCTTCTCGATCGCTACTCGAATTTTTTTTGACATGTCAAAAAATTCGGGTAGGAAGCCCGAACCATGCCGACCAAGGCAGACCGCTCCGACCACCCTGATCACGCATGCAGACCGAGCTAGACCGGTACACGATCGCTTGATCGTGCTTGATCGAGTTGATCTGATCGGCGGTGAGAACACAGCATTAAATAAGTTTTATCTTGTTTTCAAATCTCTTTCTTCTTTTACTTTAGTTTTCCAAACTCCATTTTTTTCTGCTTGACTGTTTATAATTTACAGTATTTCACTTCTCGGACGTGTTTGTATACTTTTCATATACATAATCCGTCCAAATAGATGTAGTACACGTTTGGAAAGATAATGATATATATATCATTATATGAACATTTACTAATCATGTTTTACTTTTGTATATTTGTTGTAATTGATCAACGACTCCCCCCCCCCCAAAAAAAAAATATAAATAAAAAATAATAATAATAATTATAATTGATTAACCTATTACGTTATATACACGCCTTTTAACGCCTTTTTACGCCTCCCCCCCCCCTTTATGTTGTCTCAAAATGGTGAAAAAATGCCTTATTTAGGCCCCCAACACTTGTTTTTGTTTGAGAAATGTTGTTAAAAAAAGTGACCTCTTTTTCGGCGCGGCCCCCAACCAAAAGATACATCAGGGGGTTGCCAGAAGGGGGATGTGCCCCCTTCTGTTTGGGGGGTTTGAAGGGGGCGGAGTCCCCCTCATCGCCAAGAAAATTTTGGACTTGTGAGAGGCTATAAATGACCCCAGATTGATCATAAGGTAACGTGTAACCAACGCTGAAAAGCATTTGACTCTATCTCAATCCATTGAGAAGTTGCAGCACTTTGAAATCAATTTTGATGGAAAAAATCAACGCAAAATAGTGATTTTTGGCAATTTTGAGATGTCCCCTCGTTGCCATGGTAACAGAAAATTTAAGCCTGAGCATGTTGTTGCAAGGGCAATGGTCCAGTCAACATTTGTGCCAAGTTTGATTAGCGTTGAAGCAGCTTTTATAGTATTATAGCAATTTGAACTTGTAACAGGAGACTTTTCAATGAAAACAGCCATTTTTCACAAAATGCTCATGAAGTAATGGGTTAAACGTTGTAAGATAACGTATACGTTATTTCATGTACAACAGCTCAAGCAGATTTTTTTTATCATACACGTTATTGATCTGATGATAAATACTTTTTAAATACAAATTTGTCTTGAGCTTTGTGTTTCGCCTCATTTTTCTAAGATAATTATTGTCCACAAAACTGATCCATATTAATTCAGTATCTACATACTAATTTCCTTCAAGTAATGAAAACAGTCTCAAAAGATTACGATTTCGTTTATCAAGACGAAACATCTACACCAAATAATTCCTATAAAACAAGTACTTTGTTATATGTTTTACAGTGAACTTTGCTCGGTGTATGATATAGTTATTTGTGGGAAAGACCCTCTACGAGAGCAGCCATTGAGGACTCATCTTAGACGTTCAATAAAGCAAGAAAGAATAGAATTAGAGAAAAGAGCCAACGCCAAGAAGAAACGCTCAATTTTTGACTAGTGACTGTGATTTATTCAATAATGAATCAATGTACAATGTAACTAATTACACTTATAAAAAGTGAGAAAACAAGACGAAAAGTATTTTACAAAAGAAATATTCAGGAGATGTAACTAAAATATCGGAAGGAATCCTAATGTAAAATACAATTTATTTGTGAGTGTTCATTCGAACAATTACGAGTATTCATTTACTATCCAATAAACACTTTTTAGCTCCCTTGTTTTAAATAGTGTTCACTTTTGTCTGAATTAAATTCTCGTTAAATTATGAAAGTCGTTAAAGCATGTCTTTGCATGATGGTTAGTCCTAAAATAACGGAGCAAATATCTGGCTTTCATCAACGTTGTAATGCATTCTAACAGATTGCCTTCCCTTTGGTCTTCCACCAAACTGCCTCAGAACTCATTATTGAATTTTCCTGGTACTCTGACGTCAAGTTCGTAGTCTCTGAAATATTTACTATATGTAAAAAATTAGTAAAGAAGAATAAAAATTCAAAATGATCAACAATAGTTTATCAAAATCAAGAAAAGAGTTCAATTATCAGATATCAACGATGAAAATGCACTATCAAAATGCGAAGAGAAAATCTAGAGTGAATAAAGATAAATCACAAAATTTTACTATTCAAAATTCAGCGGGAAGATACTTATAATGATTCTTGAAAAAATGTAATATATTAGCATTTACAGGTATAGGCAAGATAAATACCTTCAGTGAAAATCCGACAAATTTTAAGCAAGATTATTATTTCATAAAAGAAGATAATTTTTGTTATATAGATGCAATACCGGTATATAGATGCAATAGTTATTATTATTGTCAAATTATCTTCCCTGTTAGTGTTTACAATCTAAACTCCACCATGTCTGTCTCTTATCATTTCACCTCGTCTAAAAACGTATTGTACCGCTCTGCAAATATTGATTTTGATTTTAAAATTGATCCAAAATATTGTAATTTGTATTATCATTTCTAAATTTTATCCCAAAATAAGTTTGTTTCTTTGCAAATCAGCAGTTAATTTACATCTTGTTTAAATGTACAATTTTATTTTAATATCTTAATATTTAATATGATTATTGCTAGAAGGAAAATGTAATCAGGATAATTATACCTTGTACCAAGTCTTTCTTCGTGAACAGGTAACTTATATACCAAACTAGAATATTTCTATTAGAATTAAAATAGCACTGAACAGGTTAAACAGTAATAATTACTTGGTAAAAGACGTACCTTTTTACTTAAGAAGTCCTTAGCTTACCTAGGCGTTGGTTGCTATCTTTACTTAATCTGTTGAGAGTTCCATTTCCAAACACTTCATTTTCAAAACTGTATTGACATCTTTCTGTGTAATACTTTCACCGGTTCTTTGACTTTTGTCAAAAGAAACACCTGAAATCTTGCTCGAGCGTTGCATCACAAAATTCATTTTTTATCCTAAATAAATGGGCTGTGATATGCATCTTGTTTTGGGAATAGTTATTAGAAAATGATGGGCTACAGCTTGAACTTGTTTAAGATAACATTTGGTCATCGCTAATGGCCTTTACAAATTATTCGTTGGATCTTTCAAAATTTGTTTTATAAACATACATCATGTAATTGTTCTAGGCAAGTATTTTTTTTCCGATGGTACATATTTTCCCAATATAGCTTATATAGTTTTCTAGGCAAGTATTTTTTTCCGATGGTACATATTTTTCCAATATAGCTTATATAGTTTTCTCTAGGCTGTTAGGCTGCTGGGCTGCTAGGCTTCCAACTTCAGGCTGCTAGGCTGCCAGACTGCTAACTTCACAAATTTCGAAGCGTCAAAATGAAAAAAAAAAAGTTCAATATTTTAAAAAATAAAGATCGCGATATTGAAATAAGACGTGGAATGGTCTAAGTATGTGCTACCGATTCATTTCCGACGGTTTTCATGTTTGTACTATCCTTAGTTTTCTTTAGGCTGCTAGGCTGCTAGGCTGCTAACTTCAACAAATTTCGAAGAGTCAAAATGAAAAAAAAATAAAGTTCAATATTTTAAAAAATAAAGATCGCGATATTGAAATAAGACATGGAATTGTTTAAGTATGTGCTACCGATTCATTTCCGACAGTTTTTATGTTTGTACTATCCTTAGTTTTCTTTAGGCTGCTAAGCTGCCAGGCTGCTAGGCTGCCAGGCTGCTGATTTCCCAAATTTCGAAGCGTCAAAATGAAAAGAAAATAAAGTTCAATATTTAAAATAATAAAGATCGCAATATTGAAATAAGACGTGGAATGGTCTAAGTATGTGCTACCGATTCATTTCCTACGATTTTTACGTTTGTACTATTCTTAGTTTTCTTTAGGCTGCTAGGCTGCTAACTTCACAAATTTCGAAGCGTCAGAATGCAAAAATTATGTTAAGATAAATTCTACATCTTAAAAAAAATAAAGATCACGATATTGATAAAAAGGCGTGGAATGATGTAAGGAAGTGCTACTAAAGTATTTCCGACCATTTTCATGTTTGTACTATCCTTTGCTTTCTTTAGGCTGCTAGGCTGCCAACTTCAGGCTGCCAACTTCAGCAGGCCTCGACATTAGCGGTTGTCCGTTGGTCCGAGACCACCTGATTTTGTCGGACCACTTTAATTTTCTGGTTGGTGCAGGCTCATTTGGGAGAATGGTGATTTGGTCAAAAACATGTTATTAACATTTTGTTTAAAATAATTTGTCCGATGTACATGTATATGGTTCATTAATTCTCTGATTAGTAAAAGAAGTTCTTAAGTCATCAATAACTTTCATTTTAAGTAGCTAAAATTTTGTTTATGCAAGTAAAAAGAGTTTAGAATTTGTGATATCAATTAGGGTACAAAATTCATTCAAATGATGCTAGTAATTATGCATCGTCGGATACCTACGGTGGAACCAGTAACATTTATGTTATGTTACATTATAATCAACCGTGGGCATCCGACGACGGTAATTATGATATTGTATGGGATATCAGATAAACTTAAAATTTCATATACTTAAATAATGGCAGCAAACAAAAGGAACTGGAAAAATACATCTAGTAATTCTTTGCTACTTTTTTTTTTTTATTTCTCTTTATTGTACAATGCAAACAATAAAAGTCATGAAATAATACAATAATACAATACCATGAAATTTGATGTAATAACAATGTTCTGAAATGATACACACAAATTCATACATTTGCAAAGTACTATATGTATTTTCTTATTATATTTTTTTTAAAAAGGCAAAGTTTACTCTGCACAAACGTTCAATTATTAAAGAGTTAAGTTACAACAACAATAAGTGTCACAATTTTTTTACAGCTAATAATGTTAGGTACTTTCATTTTCATTGATTAAGTTTATGTATTCTTTCCATACATCCTGCATTGTTTCAAACCTAAGCATTTTTTTGCATTAATTATTTCTGTTTTAACCAAAAATAGTAATTGATTTTTAAAAGCCTCTAAGCATGGCAATACGGACTTCATTTTACATTTGTAAATATAATGTTTTAATAATAATAATATATTATTCTCTGGAACTGTGGATCGGGAACAGCCGAAAATGACAGATTGTTCTGAAAAATGAAAAAGATAAATTTGGAATTTTGTTTGTTAACCAGCCCTGCACTTCCCTTATAAACATGTTGACTATGTCACATTCCCAAAATAAATGTTTTATGGTTTCTGGATTGATATTACAAAATGTACAGTTGTCGTTGTCCCTAACATTAATCTTTTTCAGTAATACATTAGTACCTAAAATACGATGCGTTATTCTATATTGAAGCCATAAAAGTTTTGGATCCTTAGTCACTTTAAAGGGTAGAGAGTAGATACTTTTCCAGTTAAGATAAATATTAGAAAAATCATTTTGCCATTTTATTTCTGATTTTGTCTGACGATTATTATTGACCAGCACGTCGTATATTGCTCGACATCCTTTGCGACTTTTGTTAAGTATTTGGATGGCAATTGGCAATATCGGGTTTTTTACTTTGATATCATTTTGATTTACATGAAAATCCGTCAAAGTTTTTCTGAAGGAACGTATTATACCTTCATATTCAAGAAAGTTTTGATCTAACATCAAATAATCTTTGAAATTCTTGAAAACTATAGAATAACCCATTTTCATTTACAAAATCGTTGACAAACAAAACACCTTTTCTTAAGTAGTGTTTAAATTCAAACGATTTTCTTGCAATTTTGAAATTAGGATTTAACCATACCGGATTGGACAAGAAATCTGCCAATTACCTGAACGAATCTTACATTGAAATAAATAAAATGAATTCAAAACATCCTTCCAAAAACAAATTGTTTACTCTACTTTTATGTTGTAACAAATAGTCACTACCATATTTGGTTGACTGGTAAAGAGCTGGACACAATTCTTGTACAAGAAAAGCATATTTAGTGTTTGAAAATAAAAGTCTTCTTATCCAAGTGATTTTCAAAGCACTGATGAAATGTATTAAGTCAACCGCTCTAAGCCCACCATTACATATATCTTGAGTGAGTTTTATTCTACTTATCTTATCCGGTCCATCATTCCAAATAAATTTGAAAAATACATTTTGTAGGTCTTTAATTACATCAAAATTTAGGGTTGGGGGTTAAAAGTTAAAAAAGGTTATTTTAATTTGGGGAAAAAGCAAGCGCCCTTTTAAACTGGGGATTTTTCCTATAGGAAAAAAGAAAATCTTCTGGACCATATTTTTAAAAAGGTTTTTTAACTTCATTTAAATTTTGGGAAGGGAAATGAAGAAATCATTTAAATAAAATGTAATTTTTGTTGAAAAAAGTTATTTCCCTAAAATTTTAAATTGGCCCTTTTGCCCCCATTTAAAAAACCGTTTTCCCGGGGACAAAAAACTCTAAATCGCTTTTTTCCTAAATTGCACCTTCCAAAAACCCGCCCTAGTTTTCAACTTTTATTTTTAAACCAGAGTATCTAAAAAATTTTTAAAAAAATTTTATAGTAGAACGAGGGTTTTTTTCAAACCGCCCAAATATCAAAGGGTGTCTTTCTGCGTATTGTACATTCAAATACTCTATACCCTTAATTTTGATACCTTTGATATTACTATTTTTTTTATAAGTAAAGCAAGAATCTCCGCGCACAGGACAAAAATATACGGTGACAGGGGGTCCCCTTGTCTACAGCCTCGAAATAAGGGGAACCAGTCGGAGAGGTGGCCATTAACAACAACAGATGATTGTATATTTGTATAAAATAGTTTTACCCATGAAACAATAGAGTCACCAAAGTTGAAAAATTTCAGAACCGAAATCATAAAGTCCCAAGACACGGAATCAAATGCCGCAGCGAAGTCGACTAGTAATATCATTCCGGGAATATTATTTTGTTTAGTATAAAACATTAAGTCATAAATTAAACGAATATTATCTCCTATAAATCTCCCCGGGATAAATCCACTTTGGTCTTCACTTATCAATTTGTCTAATACAGATTTAATTCTATTGGCAATACACGCGGATGCAATTTTATATGTAATATTAAGTAGGGAAATCGGACGCCAATTTTTTTAAGAAACGTTTATCTTTGTCACCTTTCGGTATACATGTGATAACACCTAATTTATCGGATTGCGAGAGTTCTCCTGTGGTATATGAGTAATTAATTAAACGCAAAAACAAAGTCTCCTATATCAATCCAAAAAAATTTAAAAAAAACGCCGAAGTAAAACCATTTATACCAGGCGAAGTATCATTTGCCATTCGTTTTAAACTTGCTAAAGCCTCTTCTCGAGAAATGAAACCCTCTAAACTATTTTTTGTCGTCTCAGAAAGTTTTGTTACATTTATATCAAGAAACAGGTTATCTAAATTAACTGTGTTAGTAATCTTTGCAGAGTATAAGGACTTATAATGGCTCATGGTTTCCATTAAATAGCTTTTTGATTATTTATAATTTCACCCGTCTTGTTAAAAAGGGTTGCCATATTTTTTGAAACGAAATGCCTATTTTCTAGGTTACAAAAGTATCTGGTCGGTTTTTCTCCCTCTAATACCCATTTTGCTCGCGATCTTATTAAGGAGCCCTCTAACCTTTTTTTCCTTATATCTTGCAGTTCTTGTTGCTTATTTAACAAGGCATTTTCATTTTCTGTATTAGTGCACTGTTGTAAAATTTCAATGTCTTTAATAAGTGTTTTCTCATTGATATTGTCCTGTCGTTTTTTAAAAGTGGCATAAGAGATTGTGTGACCGCGAATTTGCATTAACAATGTCTCTAAGAATAACTTATCATCAATAGATAGCGAAATATTTTGATTAGTAACAGAGTCGTTTACTGATTGATTTTGATCATCCGAGGCATACTGTTGAATAATACGCTGTACTAATTGTTTAATTTGTTTAACATACTCGACATCTTTCAATAGCGAATTATTAAATTTCCAATAGGATTTACCTGCCTTAAATTCACCCAGTTTTAATGTTAATATAACAATTGAATGGTCCGAGCGATAACCCGGCAAAATACAAGTGTCCGCAATATCTAAAAAATAAGTCGCTCGAGATCAAAAACATGTCTAAACGCGCTTTTTTTACTGGATTACGTTTAAACCATGTATATTGTCTAGATTCTAAATTCTGTTCACGCCAACAGTCTATTAAATTGTGTTCCAAAATAATACTTAATACTGTGTCTCTCGCCTTCGGATTATTTATGTTAACATAATTAAAACAGTCAATATCTGGGTTAAGTACTAAGTTGAAATCACCCGCAATTATACATTTATTATTCAGACGACGGAGTATCTCATTTAAACTGTTATAAAAATCCGGATCGTCTCTATTTGGGCCATAAACACATATTAAAGACATATCTATACTTGCTATAGCGCAATGTACAACTAAAAGATTCCCCGCGTTGTCTTTTTCAACGGAGTGTAATTTTAAACTCAAAGTTGTTGTTGATTAAAATGGCAACACCTCTCGACTGAACTACTATAGTTGCTAAAGTAAGCTTCATAACCCCATTGACTTCTAATAATTTTAGATTCTTTGTCTGTAAAGTGTGTGTCCTGCAAAAAATAAATATTAAATTTCTTATCACGAATATAACCAAATACATCTTTTCTTTTCCGACTGTCCCCGATCCCCTGTACATTTAAACTAGCTATTGTTATACCATTTGACATTCTAAGTCAGAATTAGATAACCTTTGTATTGCCATGAATACTCGACATTGGTTTTGAAAGAAGTAAATTACCATATAACACAAGTACCAAATGTAAATCAACTATAATCAATTTTTGAAGACACGTACATATTGAACCAAAAAAAGTGAATGATTGACTCATACTTTAAACAATGAAAAACCCGTTAAGTGGAGTTTTTATAATGATGCTTAACTTAGCATTATATATACAAAAAAACCCCAAAAAATTCAGAGGTAGCAAAAAATACCGCTGACTAAGGTTTAGTCTTGCTTAACGTCTAACTTAACACAGCAGTTTTGTATGTAAATATGTATACAGTATATAAGACATTGCAAATATTTCTTAATGTATGAACACAAATTTTAAATTTTCAAAAAGTTCATGTTTTTAATTTATTAATTGCGCATGTTAAACTAAATAACCTTACTTTTGTAATTAAAACATATATTACATTTAGATATGCACAAAAAAATCTCAAGTATAATTTCAGTGTTCAATGTATAAATAACATTAAACTAATGTTTAGAAAAATATTTGCATGGTTGCTTTATTTGTACCCTACAAAAAAAAACGAAACAAAACAATCATCTACAAGTATATGTAGTTTTTGAGTTTATAAAGGCACATCATCATATGTAGCTTTCAACGGTAAAAAAATGGAACATTTACATCCAATATTTAAGTAAAATTTAGTTATATATGTCTCAAATAAAATAATACCTTAAACAAAGTGTGACTTTTGTAAATATGTGAAGATGTACATGAGTTTCGACATCATTAAGTAAAACCACTTTCAACAGTAAAAAAATTTGGAACATATACCAATATCAAAGTGTAAATTTAATTGTATATATGTCTCGAATAATATACATGTAATACCTTAAACAAAAGGTTACAACGGAGAAAAAATTCGCACATATACATGCAATATCTGTATATGTGTCGAATAAAAAAAACAAAAAAAAAACCTTAAACAAAGTGTGGCTTTTAAACAATGTGAAGATGTACATGAGTTTCGACATCATTAAGTAATACCACTTACAACTGGAAAAAATTGGAACATATACATACAATATCTCAATATAAATTTAATTGTATATGTGTCGAATAAAATAATACATCATTAAGTAATACCGCTTTCAACGGGGGAAAAAATTTGGAATATATACATCCAATATCTAAGTATAAATTTAATCGTCTATGTGTCGAATGACCGAACTCAAATTTTCTGTTAAATTGAATATGAAAAACAGTGAGTGTAAAAGGTATAAATCGCACATATGTAACTTATATGAAATTTTCAATAAAATATATAGATATATGTGTAGAATGTCAATAAGTGTATAAATCCACACACTTTCAGTCAGGCTTAGTTAAATTTATATTGATAACTTCATGCTGTAAAAATATCAAGGTTTTGTCACTCACTTAAGTTCTCTTTATGTTCAATCGAATATGAAATACAGAGAGTGAGAAAAGTATAAATGAATCATATATTATATATTTTCAATAAAAAAAACTATAGATATATTTATAGAATTTCTACAAGTGTATAAATGAAATACAGAGAGTGAGAAAAGTATAAATGAATCATATATATAAGTTTTCAATAAAAAAAATATAGATATATTTATAGAATTTCTACAAGTGTATAAATGATAAAATGTCAGTCAAGCCAAATGGAATTCTTTGCTAC
Source organism: Ruditapes philippinarum (assembly GCF_026571515.1). Classification (NCBI taxonomy): domain Eukaryota; kingdom Metazoa; phylum Mollusca; class Bivalvia; order Venerida; family Veneridae; genus Ruditapes; species Ruditapes philippinarum. Next base: position 97,995 of record NW_026863909.1, on the reverse strand, counting down.
TTATCTTTATTTTAACTGTTTAACGATGGAGATCAATTTTCTCCAGAGTTAAAATTACTTTAAAAGGTTAAAAATACTCATGTCAAAAATAAATATCAACCAGGTAACAATTCTGTATTATACATCTGTGAGAAAAATAAGCTAAACTATAGTTATATATAACATTGGTATTATTTTTTATCCTCTAGCTATTCCCTTGTTTTAAGATAATTTATTAGTTTTATTAAAAATGTTAATCTATAAAAGATACATGTAATTTGTACCACGTATCAGCAAAACAATATGAAAATTACAGACACAAATTGTTTCACTATTCCCTAACTTGAGTTGAGACAGAAATCACTTCAATATAAAAGTTAACATAAATAAGAGCACTGTTTTGTATTTTTGAATGACATAAAAAAACCTAATAACTTTACGATAGAATACCTACTAACTTGCTCTCCTTAATTTCTGATTAGATAAAAATACAAGTATATATCTAAAATATCTGTTTTCTTAAGGCTAATAATACATCTTTGTCATCAATTTTAAGCATCTTTTTTTCTAATTTTGCAGTAAAATGACGTAATAATAATAATAGTAATTCACCACCTGACTGCTTGAAGGACCACCTTAATTTCAAATCTAGTGGTCCGGCTTACCACCTGCTAAAAAAGGTAGTGTCGAGGCCTGTTCAGGCTGCTAGGCTGCAAACTTCACGAACATCAATATAGCACCTTTTTAGGAATGCTTGCAGAAATTGTGGCATTTTTTTGTATTCTGATGAAATTTTGTTCTCAATTTTGCAGCATGGTAAAATGTCTGCAAACATAACGGGAAAAGTAAAATAGCTACAATATAATGTTATATATCGTCGGTGTTCTTCGTAAAGGCCTGATCTCAATATTTGCAGAAATATTTTTATGTCATTTTCTTGACAAACAAACCGAGGCGCGCATTATGCGAAAATGCCCTTTTAAATAGCCAATCGGAAAGTGAATTTATGGAATATTTCGAAAAATTATTTCCAGTACCGTCATGTAAAAATAACCTCAGTGGAGTCCCTTTAATGTTGGACTGCATTTATACAACATGGTCCATGGTTATAAGTAATTTTCCTATGCTCATAATCAGATCTTTGACTGTGCAAAACAAGCATATAATGTGTTCTGACCAGTGAAAATCCCGACATTCGAGACTTTATTTTTCCGAAAAAAGGTTTTTTTCTCCGGACAGTATTTTCCCTTTCTTAAAAAAGATGCCCCCTATTTTTTTACTGGAACCAACCCCGGGTTTAGTAAAAAAGGCCCGAAAAGGGAAAATTTTCTTAAATTTTTTTCGAATAAGGGAGTGAGTAGTTCCCCTACCCTACGGGAGTGGGACAAATTTTGGCTTTCCAGTTACAGCACAGAATTTTCAAGATGGAGGATTTTTTTGGGGCGATACTGGTCCAAGGACTCTATTGGAAGATGGGCACAGTTTTGGGGAAATAATGCAAATTTAAGTGTTTAGAAAAATAATTCAAAAAGGGGAATTTCATAAGCAACAAAATTTTAAAGGCACTTTCCCCCAGGTAAAAAAACACATAGAAATAAAACATGGGCCTTTTAAAAATTTATAAATTTAAAATAGCTATTTTAAATAAAATTAAAGTTGAAAATAACAAATAACAATAATAAAAATAAAAATAATTTATTTTTCTAAATATGTCAGAGAATATTTTTGTATTAATTACTAGTGCTTGATTTGTTTGCAATTTCCATACAAAATACATAATCATTGTGATGATTTATCTATATCTCTACGAAAATCATAACAGAACACCAAAATCTAAAACTACAGATTTTTTAAGAATAAAAAATAACTGCATTAATACTTGATGTGTCTAGATTAATATGATTTACATTACTTTAAACTTGTTCTTAAATCATGTTTTACGTACACAAATAATACTTTAAATATATACATCATTTGGCAAATAAAACGAAAAATAAGTTCAATTACACAAATAAGATTATTTTTCTACTATATCACAAAAACAATAACAAATGGGCATAGTTAGAAATGATTATAACATCATTTGACAAATAAAACGAAAAATAAGCTCAAGTGCACACATAAGATTATTTTTCTACTATATCACAAAAACAATAACAAATGGGCATAGCTAGGAATGACTAAATCACAAAATATGACAATATGCACAAAATTACACTGGTAAATAGTACTATGAAAGGTATGAAAGTTTAAAAATTCCTTGTAGACAAGCATTTTCTTTTAGGCAATCTTATTAACAAAACAATGCACGCAACCTTTTCAATCTAAACCCGGATATGTTATACATTATTATAAAAATCAGCTATATATCCACATCTACCGCCATACGATGCAAGTCACAAGAATGAAACCTTCTACCGATCTCAGGTAAGTATGATAGGAGTTGAAATTCTACCTGTACTTCATATATGATAAATAATACAAACACCTTCAAAATAAAAAATGTCAAGGTAACAGTAAATGATATCCTTTTATAATATAATAATAATGACATGCAATACAATAATGATAAAACTGAAATTTCTTAATGAAAGTGTATTTTCATTTCTAAAAACTACAAATTCAATAATCAAATACAAGCGTAGTGAAACATGCAAATATATGCTCATATTATTGAATATAATTTGGCCATGAACGAACATGCAAGACTTGTTTAAATACATGTATATTAAGATACAAAAAACAAAACAAAAAAAAACAACAACACATAAATCAATATACAGGTACATATATCTACATCATTAGTTATACATCATTTTGAACTAGAAATGTGTCATCATGCCACGGATGCCCACGCATGGAGCCAAAATTTCAGATGGTGCATTAATTATTTTTTTCATTTTAAGTTCAAAGCCCTTAATACTTTTCAATGTTAACACAAACCATTTTCATACAATGTTCAAGGCACTGAAATTATTCAGTCTTAACCTTTTAAAAATAGCATATTGCATATTTGTAGCCAAAATAATGGCTAAAAGTATGAGTGCTGAAACTGAAAGTTCAAACTTTTTCCAACATTCAGGACAGATAAGTTTGTCTAAAATCATTGAACCACAACCAAATTCAAACTTAAACTGCTTATTCCTAAGATGTATCTATATTATTTTCAAAGTGAAAGGGATATAACTCTGCAAAAAAAATCATCAAACCATGACCAAATTCCAACTTGACCTGCCCATTCCTTTGACATATCCATATGTCAAATTTAAGTTGAATATGTAACACTGTTGGGTAGATAATGAACAGATACTGTAAATTTCATATTATTTTCAAAGCGAAAGGGGCATTACTCTGCCAAAAATCATTTAACCATGACCAAATTCGAACTTGGCCTGGCCATTCCAAAAACATATCCATTTGTCAAACTTGAGTTGAATGTGTTGTACCATTGGGAAGATAATAAACGGAAACTGAAAATTTCATATTACTTTCAAAGTGAAAGGGGCATAACTCTGCCAAAAATCATTGAACCATGACCAAATTTAAAATTGACCTGCGCATTCCTTTGACGCATCTATATGTCAAGTTTGAGTTGAATGTGTTGTACCGTTGGGGAGATAATGAACGGAAACTGAAAATTTCATATTATTTTTCAAAGTAAATGGGGCATTACTCTGCCAAAAAAATCATCGAACCATGACCAAATTCGAACTTGACCTGTATTTTGTCATGACATATCCATATGTCAAGTTTGAGTTTAAATGTGTTGTACCGTTTGGGAGATAATGAATGGAAACTGAAAATTTCATATTATTTTCAAGGTAAAAGGGGCACAACTCTGCCAAAAATCATCGAACTAAGACCAAATTCAAAAGTTGACCTGTATTTTCTCATGACATATCCATATGTCAAGTTTGAGTTGAATGTGTTGTACCGTTGGGGAGATAATGAACGGAAACTGAAATTTCATATTATTTTCAAAGTAAAAGGGGCATAACTCTGCCAAAAATCATCGAACCATGACCAAATTCGAACTTGACCTGTATTTTGTCATGACATATCCATATGTCAAATTTGAGTTGGATGTGTGCAACCGTTCTTAAGATAATGAACGGAAACTGATGATGACGGAATGACAGAAGGACGGAAGGACGGAAGGACGGAATGACGGAACAGGGTAACACTATATGCCCCGGCCATTACATGGCGGGGGCATAAAAATATCGTGTTGTGTAAATAATGGATATTATAAAAGGGAGGTAACCTTATTGTAATGTTCAAGAAGTACTGAATTACGGCTTTAAAACAGAAATATTTGCTTATAAAAAAAACTGTCATACTTGAACAACACTCTGTAAATGACTATGTCTTTTAATATTAACTATGCCCTCATCACATTCATATTCATGTTGATTAAATATTAACAGAGTAGTTAAAAATTTGTCTTGGATGTTTTAAGCAGCGCACCTCCAAATTCATGTTAATTTTCATGAAAATTTTGGAAATGTATTTAAAAGCAAAATATTGTGAGGTAAACAAAGTAATTTACATTTTGCATTCGGCACTTACAATTCAAGAAAATTACCGAAAAGTGATCAGCATATGCAAAAACAGCCCTTACTGCGATAGTAACGCAGTAGAAATATGGTGATAAAATACTGCAAAACCAGTCTTAAAGCACACATAACATGTACAATACAATTTGGATCTTGAATGTTTTTACTTTTCTTAGAATTTTAGAACATTTATCTCAATATTGATTTCCTTGAAATATTTTGGCTCATCTCTTTAAATTACTATGTCAATAAATCAATAAACAAACATATGCACTTTTATGAAGTTTGGTCATGTTAATAATTTCCTCAGTGAAATAGATATATATTTCAAACTACCACATTTTATTTCGAATAGAAAAGGCCTATTTGAAATTTACAAAGGAACATAACTCATAATTATTGTATTTATTGATAAGAATTTAATAGTATTAGATGCACTTGCTATAAGACACATATATATAGAGTTTCATGAGTGTCAAATCAATTATTTTGCTGAAAATAATTTTGTTTGTTTTAGTATCAAATTGCCATAACTAAATGCACTAAAACATTAACATTAACATTTCCTTACTAGTATGCCTCATTACAATCTTATAGACCACATGTAAAATCTGGCTCAAAACGGTTATTTTCCTTAAAAATGCATTTCCTTGAAGAGACAGCGAGCGGGCCAAGGAAAACCTTAAAAGTCGTGGGTGAATTTTAATCAAGCGTATTGGTTCCAATCCAAATATGCTTACATTCCTGCCAAAGTACAAGAAGATTCGAAGTTATGGATGCGAACAGACACAACATTTTCAACATTTCCTTTTCAATTGTATTGTATCCACAGGGGATAACAAAAAAAAAAAAAAAAAAAAAAGAAAATTAATATGCAAATTAATGGAAATTATCATGGAACCAACATAATTTTAAAATGCTGGGCATAACTTTTGATGTAAATTTAAAACAAATGATACATATATACTACGAAGATAAAATTTATCAATTTTATTATGGCATTAAAGATAAGCGAGTTTCAAAAAAATTATTAGCAAATGCCTGTTGGTAAACATTATTGCAAATGAATTTGATATGCCAAAAATTATTACAATGTGGAAAACATTACATAGATAAAATTGCAAAAAAAAACACTTCTGGAAAACGTTTTTTGGAAAGACTTTTTTTAAATTTATCTTATAAATAACGAATCCTCCGCAGAACTTCTATTGTTTTATAACAATAAATTGCTAATTGGCAATAAAAGTATATTTCTTAATTCAAGGCCTAAAGGTGGTGTATATTATATCGGAGATATGTTTGGTTCTTATGGTGCTTTTATTTCATTATATTTAAAGCAAACTTTTTAATCTTTCATGGAATTCAAAAAAAGATAAATGAAATGATGACCCAATTCAATTTTACATGTAGTATGAATGACGTAAAAATAATTGCCTCCTTATTTAAAAAACATAATTTTAAACAATGAAGGATCGAAACATACTTACAATTTATTGAATACTAATAAACACAACCAACTGGATGCAAAGCTTAACCTACACTTTGAAGAAAGCAAAAGGAAAAAAATATACGAAATGCCATTTAAAGTAATAAAAGTTTCAAGATACAATGGTTTCAAATTAGGATTCTTCATAGAATAATTGGCACCAACTATTATTTACATAAAATTAAATATAATAATTATCCTCTTTGTACCTTTTGTAAAAATGAAAACGAAACTATTGAAGATTTGTTTTGGCAATGTAGTTTTGTAAAGGACATCATTGATATCTATTTCAAAACAAAAAAGAACATTTTCCCATCATTAAGTGCAGGTGAAATGATTTTTGCTTTACATATGAAAGTCCTTTATCAAAAACTAAAAATCTAATTCTAATTAACTTTAAGATGTATATTTATCAATGTAAAATGCAAAGCATTCCCTCAGTTGTAGGATCTAAAAATATATAACATATTGTTACAATATTGAAAAAGAGACTGCAATGATAAATAACAACGTTGAAACCTTTATTTCAGCATGAAATTCTTATCTAATTTTCCTTAATGCAAATTAACACAATATTTTGTGTTTTCTTATCATTCTTCTGCTTTTTATTATTATTCTCTCTATATATGCAATACCTTTTTACTCTATATTTACCTATCCCAAATCTACACGTCAAACTATTATATTTTTACCACGCTTAAAATGGCTTTATAGATAAGAAAATGACTGAAAAGATGATTAAATGTGGCAGATAACAATATTAAAAGTGCTGACTACGGTGAGAGAGTGCAGATGAATGAGTGTAGTATATTAAAATGTTTAATTGTCTTATTATGGATATGTTCTATTTTCCACTTGGAATACTTTAATAGCTGTATGATACTATATTTGTTTAAAAAAAATCTAAGTCACACCTATGTTTCTATACCGAAACTACTGGCAAAAAACAAGTCCAACAAATCTAAATCACATAAACTGGTAATCATATACAAGTGTACAATGTTGACTAATTGAATGCTTTTTAAATTATAAAAGAAGAATGTTGCGCTCAACTATGAAAAGTTTATTACCATATTCATTTTACCAAAGCGATGAGAGCCACTCCGTGCAATTCATATTAGATACGTTCTCGGCATAACCCAGTATGTCACTTGAAATATTCCACACCATGCTTTCGTTAGAGGGCCTGAGCTTCTTACGCGGCTAAAAAGTCTACACATTCCTGGAATAGCCCACACTAAAGAAATAACTTCTGATGGCTCTCTGTATGTTAAGTCTGGTATCAACACAAATGGGATAATGCTTCTGAAGCATTTGCTGCTTTCGTGAGTAATAATGCAGTTATTTGGAAAAATGTATGTACAACCACTAAGAACGGAAATGGTAAAGTGAGCCTTATATCTCACATTTCAAAGAGATTGTAAATGAATTTCTCTTATATGATGGCGTAATCCTTCGTGAATCGATTGGTTGTTCAATCTACATTCAAGCGCTAGAGTTGAGTATTTCACACGATATACTTTACTAATCGTGACTATGAAGATCAAACAGCTCATTTGTGAGATGGTTTGCACTCCTAGTATTGCTAAAATGGTTGTTAATGCTTTATGTCAAGCGTCAAAACATGTACCTGGCAAGCCTGAGCCAATATGTCCCTCTTTGAACCCCGAGGGATCACTTTGTTTCCAGATTTTTATACTTCACAACAGCAGGTGTGAAGTGATGTGTGGCAGCTGTAAAAAAGTTGCCCCGTACTTCACTTCAGTGTTGTTATATTTTTCTGGTCCTTCGTGATCATTGATGCCAGTACTATTGAGTGTTATGAATTTGGAACCGCTCAAGCCGGTGCCAGGGGGCGTGAGGGATGTTGCACGTATTCATTATCCCTCATGTACGGACTAAACCAAACCGAGTCTGCAATTCTCTTGCAATTTTCTTGTTGAATTTGTTTATCATAGTTTCTGTTGTTGTGATACCTGAAGACGATCCGGCATTTATTTGTTGATTTGGCGACGGCTTATGTTTTAACACACATGTAACATCCTGACACTGTAGAGCAATTTGTTCACGCCTCATTATCAGAAAATCCATATTAGCGTTGTGAGCTTCCAATAATCTATGCACTGTAGGATCATAACTCTCTGTTCTACTCAAATATCCCCCATTTGAGATCCATACTAGACACAAGATGTATAAATGCCTACCAGATATTCCCAAACATGAGGTTATCCCTCTGTCATCTCGCATGTCTCAGAATCATTCAGTGAGGACGTACGAGATGAAAGTACTCTGGTGAGTATTGACATGCAGTTCCATCTACTATCACTCTAGGTGATTAGGTGTTGATCAGGTAACGCAAGTTATACACACTTACATGCAATGCAAAAACTCCCATTGTCTTACCAAAACCAGTAATGATCACTGCAGAAATGAAATTATCATACTATCACTAGAGCCTCATCAAAATTTTAAACCGGCCCAAGGATTCCGGATAAAAGAGATGAAAAACAGCCTATTCAAATGTTTCCTATTGTCTCTTATATGCTTCCTGTAACGCGTGAACCCCACGCATTGCCGGAATTCAAAAATAAATCGCTGATTGAAATAATGGCTAATTCAGTGATGTAGATGAAACTATGCCACAACCATAGTTTTTGAAATCATTTGCAGATTTGCAATGGTATTCATGTCGGCAGATACATGTATTATTGCTTGGCTCACCTTAGACAAGATTCATGTTCACTTAGACTTATTAATGTATTTTCCATTTCTTAGAGAACCAGTTCTCTGAGTAAAACAGTCAAGTGATTTTCTTAATATGACATTTTATACAACACTTATATGGCAATGTGCTTATACTAAATTGCACAATTTAGTTTTAAAGTGTTTGGAGTTACGTTACAAATTTCTCTATTTGCAAAGTCATGTTCTTATCCAAGTAAATAAAATGTATATTAATGATAGTGCAAACATATTTTAAGCACATTTTAGCAAATGTTAACGGAAGCAGCTGGAATCAAAAAGAGGATGACAAGTTAATAGTTTCGGAGAACAGCAAGCATATGGGTTATGAATTCATCACTATGTGTTACTTCTCTGTCTGGTACAACTAAAGTGTAGTATGATTGCAATTCGCCAACATCCATCACCTCCCTTCATTATTGTTGGAACTATGTAAGAAAACTTCCTGTTAATTATCCTGAAAAAAATCTTGTAAACGATGCACATCCCCAGAATGAGTATGTAATGGCTATTGCTAGAGCTGTTTGAGTTTTGAGTGATTCAGACATGGTGGAATGTATCGATTTGTTTCTATAGCAATGAGGAGATTCGTGGCATCACTCGTAAGATCGCTTGTAATGATCCCTCTTGTCTTGTTTTCCATCTTCTTGTGTTGCAGGTACTAAGTGACTTTATTTTATTTTGATAGCAGCTTCATGATAAAAGTCACATTGGCTATGAATTATCACTCATTGGAGTTTAAATTTTATTGTTGATAAAAGGATTAAATATTGTTTCTGCAGGTCAAACAAAGAATTCTTTGTCTCCCCGCAGATTGTATGAAGTTATCAGAATTATAGCTCCAACCATATAATATGTTGCCTGTTTTCAAATTTGTATTTTTAAGTGTTATGTTATATGCAGACTTCGTAGCCTTCTGATCTCCTTTAACATTTCCATTCTATTCACCCATTGTTTTCTTGTTAAGGGCACGCATTCTTTCACTTTGGGACAATACGCCACTTTTCATGAAATCGCATGAAAGTGTCACATTGAAGTCACTTAGACAACCGTCATATGGACACATCTCCGTGTGTTTCCAATTTCACCATCTCATGTTTAGAAGTTGAATACTGCTTAAGTCGGTCCTAGACGGTAACTTGCACTTACCACTTCCATTCATAAACAGGCTCAATCAAATTGGGTCTACAACATTTTCAATTTTACTTTTTCTGGTGTTTTAAAGGAATGGAATAACGTATACTTTAGTTTATTTTCTCCCTTTATCTCGGTACGTTCATGTCTTTGAGAGGCACAGAACATTGGAAGAAGATTAAAAAAGCTAACTGAATCCAAATGGAGTGGCTTTACAAATCTATTATGACATGGGAGGAATCTAGGGTGCGCCAGATCCTAGTAAGCAGCTCTTTTGGACTAACACCAACAACCCTATGTATCATTGACAAGTGCAATGACTTACATTCCGGCACAAAATTCATCTATGTGGCTAATACTCCGTAAAATTGCAAGTAATTATCAATCACCGCTTGATTCTGCAAGTTTACCTTTCCGGACAATAGTAGTGTCATGTCTCAGGTCCGTACTCGAAAGTGAAACGTACTTTTTGTGCCTACATTAGGACATGTATTCACTAGCCGATTCACATTGATGTCTGCTTGTTTGTGCGTACATGTAACATAGTAAGTACATGAGTCAGTATAAAAAGGTAATGTATGACATTTTCTTTACAAATCCGGTTCCGCTCAACTAGCTGTTCTATATGTTAGTGCGAAATTTTACAAGACAAAAATTTTTCAATTTTCAAAACCTATTCAAATACTTTTGAAAAACGAAACTGCAACATGTTTGACCAATGTGATATTTCTGCATGGCAACGAATCATCGCACAATGTTTCTTTTGTGCAAGACTTTCTGAAGCAGAAAAAATCGCTATGATCCCTATCCTGGGTATTCAGGTTACTTTGCCCTTTGTGACTTCTTTTTGTGTCTAAAAGCTAAATATTTGTTCAGCGCAAACACCTCGGGTCTTCAATATTCCGGTGTCTTCATAATATACTTAAAATGACTATAAAAATCCCTTCAAAGATTGAGATAGAGACTGACATTTTGTACATGTATATCTACTGGAGGTGAATACTTTGCACAAAATACAAAAATCAGTGAAACATACAAAGAATAAAATTTTACATGCTCAGAAACATCATATTTTAACATTCCTCGTTCAATTACTTCTGGTACTTTTCAAATTCATGTAAAGGCGACTTCAATATAAAATACTACAATTTCAATGTCTCGGGTTACGACAAAATTAAAACGCGACAGTAAATACTGTTTGATCTCTTGAATGTGTTTCTGTGATGTCAATAAACAAAAGACCACACAGAACAGATAAATACTTTCTTTTCCTTTCATGGCAATTTCCTGAATGCTAGATAGCTCCCATTTATTTCACTCTGCAATGTAATTATCTTCTACATTGCACTTCCTGGTATATTCAATAAACACATGCCTGTTTTTTGTATTTGAATATTTGATACATATTTTCAGACTCTTTTCTTTATCGTTATTGACCTTGCATAATTTTGTGTTCTGGAAATTAAATTGGTGGCTAAAGCATGCTTCCTTTGTTTGCATAAACATAATTCATTTTTTTGCACGTGAATAAAATTTTTACAGTCATTGTAGCATTTTCTTCTCTTTAAATCTCAATTTAAAGCCTTTTTTGCATGCCAAATTTCGTTTTTGGTATGTTTGTTTAATTTCATTTCACTGCTTTGCCATGGATGAATGGAATACTTCTGTATCAATATTTTATAACCATTCGTATAGTATATTGTCCACTTATGTTATCTACTTTTGAACTTCCTGGCATAAATTGTGGAACCGAATTCTCCAACAAATGATAGAACGCGTTGAAATGTTCTAAACAGATTCTTTTTCCTATGTGTCAAATTCATCAACAAATCTTAGAATATTGTCCATCCTGCTGAAACATGAATTTTCTCGCCATAATGATTACAGAGTAAAATGGTTTGAACATTTCAGGTTTCAAGCCGACCTTTGACTGATATTCTTTGTAAAATCAGTTGCCCGATAACGTCAATTAAAAAAATGAATTTTCCGTTTATACCGTCTAATAATTCATCTTTCCAATATTTATCTGTCCAAATAATGAATCGCTTGATGATAGGCACAAAGGTAAAATTAATTCGAAGAATTCATTTACACACTGATCAGTTTAATAACGGCCTACTTATTGAGTTGTATTTATGAATATAATTTATACGTTTTTTCAATCTTTATTGAATTACTATACCACTTTTTACACTATTTACGCACACTTTCGTTTAAATAGTCTAGTATTGTCTCTGTCTCACAGATCTTAATCATGGGATGAAGAAATTTTATACGATGCAAAATATTATTCTGTGCATATTGTTTGGTATATTGGTCCATTACTACACTAATGATCTGATGAACATCATCGATTTTGCAGTTCTTTCTATAAATTTTGGGCTTAAAAAGTGTTAAAACGTATTATAATGATAAATTTGAGCGATCTGTTTCTCTTTTCGTTTCGCCAAAACATCTTGTCCTTATTCTTCAGAAGCTTTATAGGGTTAGAGGGCCATTAGAGGGTTAATTATTTGTTAGGCTTAACTATCAGACTATCACAAATTTGAAACTCCCTTTTCTGGCATTGCTTTATATATGTATATTCTTTCATTTTCTTTTGATTTTCTAACACATTCTCTGACATGTATGTCTTTTTTTGTTTCGTTTGTTTCGTACCGGAGAAAGTTTACAGATCTTCCGTAAAATAATTAAGCAGGAGTTTCTGTTGTTGTTCCAGTCATTTATTAACAATGCATACTTGTCATTTTACAATGTGAATAATGTACACGATAAGATTTAATGACTAGTCTATGTTTTAAATGCTCTCACTTAGTCGCCAAGGCAGGGTAATTCTTTTATTCTTGAAGTTCATTTGATAAGCAAAATCCTTTGATTGTTGTAAAAGTTATTCAGATCTTTCAAAATCCCAAATATTCCAAGCCCCTGTATTGTGCCAAATCCTCAGGTGAGATATACCTAAATTCCAAATTTCACCATTCTCATGCTTAAATGTTGAATACTGCTTACACCGGGGCTAGAAGAGTAAATGGTTGCCTTTCTTGTTGTTTTCAGATTGTAGCCGCTTTTGCGGTCACAGCTAATTATTAATTTATAAAATCGTAGGAATGAGTCGATTTGTTCTAACACATTAAAAGCTATTTGTTTGTCATTGCCATTAGAAGCTTTCTGATTCGATATGCTAGAAAACATATTTTTCAGGTACACCTGAATTATTGCTTTTGCCTGTGTCTTGAGGTATGCTTAATTAGTACAACATATTTGATGTCCTAGGTTTCTTCTAATCCTTTTATGGAATGATTATTGTCGCTTTCTCCTAATTTCAAATCTTCACTCAGTTACTGTATGACTAAATTCATGTCTGAATATGTATATTTACAAATGTTTTAGATATCAAACAAGTTATCCCTTTGCTTTTTAATGTTTTACGTGATTATCCTGACATTTCTTATTGGTAATCTCAATGATTCATAGAGTATTTAGTTTAGAGAAAACTTTTGCAATAAACTTCTGAATGTAAATCGAGTCCCTAACAGGTTTCCTTCTTAACAGACCTAGCATTGCAAATTATAGTTTTTAGATTTGATTTGTTGTCGAAAGATTTTACAACAATTCCTTCTTCGCCTTTTATTTTTATAACTTCTTCTTGAAATATGTATCAAACATAACAGTACGATCTTGAAAGGAACTTGTTATTTTGATGCATGCCTCCAAAAAGTCTTTTGCTGCCACCAATGCATTTTCGTGGTAAATATCTTTATCTATGTCCACGCGTATTCATCGTAAAGTAACGAACACCAGAGTACTTTTCAACTATAAACGTCTTATCTCTAAAGTTAACTTTTACTAAATACTTTCTTGTTAAATGTTGTGATGTATAACCAATTCCATATCTAGATATGTGTTTTGTAGCCGTTGTCTTGCATTCATTGAACGCCACCCTTCCTTGATGATCTTGTTTTTTCATTTTGTTTTCAAGATCCATGATACATATTTGATTAAACAGTTAAATAGTTTTATTGGTGTTGCTCCAGTCTTTATACATTAATTTGCTATTTGTTGGTTATGGTCATTAGAAGCTGTCTGATGTGATATGCTTGCAAACTATTTTAAGTGGACCTTAATTACTGCTTTTGCCTGTGTATTGATGTCTGCTTAAATAGTAAATCATGTTTGATTTCCTGTTTTTTTAAAGATCCTAACATGGAATGTTTACAGTCGCATTCTCCAAGTTTAAAATCTTTCTTTAGTTGTAAGTGTGAATTTATGTCCGAATAGGTGTTTGTACAAATGTTTCAGTAACCCAACGAATAATCCTTTTGACTATAAGAGTTGCTTTCAATTTTAAGGCTCTGTTTTCACATTTTGATTTCCTAAATAAAAATAAATGCGAATATACGGCTGTGTTAACGGGCAGACTGGTTTGTCAACACATATTTTTTGTAAACTCTAATTTATATTTTTTGCAGAATTCGCCAATTTGCTGTTTGTGACTATGATGCCGGCTCGCCACGGCCAGCCGGTATTATGTTAGGGTTTGACTGAAGAACCAATAGAAAACAACCAAAACTCCATATATATCCAAATTTTAAAAGAGGCTTGGCTTTCAGCTTTTTACATGATAAACCAGTCTGAGCTGGACTCAAAAATTTATTTGGCCAATCAACTTTAATTTTACACAGCGGCTAATAACTTCAATTTTGACGCAATTCTGCATCGTTCAGAATTTATATTCTGTACACAGCTGAATGAAATTATTAATTTTAGTACCACTGGTTGCATCTCTCCATAAGGTGTGTGCCCTTTCAATGCGCTCCTCAGCAGAAAAAGTAGTACCACGCCTAAACTTCTGAATGTAAATTTCGTCCTTTGCCAGATTAACCTTGTGGATTTCCTTCTTAACACAACCATCTTTACAAATGATAATTTCTAGATTTGATATTTTGGAAGATGTAACAACAATTCCCTTTTCCTTATTTATATTGATAACATCTCCTGGATATATGTCCTCAAACAGAAAAGCTTTGCCGGAATTTTCCATTTTGATGCATGTCTCTAAAAACTCTTTTTCTGTTATACTGTCATTTTCGTAGTAAATTTCTTTCATAGCTTTAGCTCTTTGTCTACGCTCATACATCGTAAAGTGACCATCGCCAGAGTATATGTTAACTAAAACATTCGTATCTCTAAGATTATGTTTCTTGAAGGACTTGCTTATTAATCGTTGTCCGTCATGTATAACTAATTCCATATCAAACTCTGTGTTTTTGTAGCCGTTTCCTTGGTTAAGACGAATAACTATACCCGATGTCTTCTCGACACTTACAATATCCCCTTCTTTTAAATCCCCATATATATATGCTTCTACAGTGCCTTTTCTAGATAATTCTATACATTTATTGACAAATTCGTCTTGTGACTTACAACATACTCCTTTTTCCTTCATAGCAATTGCTCTTTTCATACAATGTTCCTTTGAATGACATTGCGATTTGTTGTGTTTTCGTACTGAGATACATTCATGGCGTAAGTCTATTTCAAAAGATTCGTTTTTCCCATTAACGATGCACACAACGAACATTTTTTTCTTCTCCCTACTAATTATTTGCTTCTGAACTAGTATTCCAGTTAACTTTCTTTCATTCATTTCTATAACATCACCTAATTGAATATCATCCACATCAACAGGTTCGTATTTCTTTAAATTCTGATGCATGATACATTGTTCAATAAATTTATCTATTAGTCCTCTGTCTTGTTTCCCAACAAAAGCTATTGCCCTTACCTTACTAGTTTCTCTATCACAACGCACTGAAGAATCATATTCACACTGCACTAGGTTTGTTTTCTGAAGGTCAACAAAGACATGTTCTGGTCTCACTTCATTGTTGGTACAGGTCACTACAACTATGTGACTTTGCGTTTGTGTCTCAGGGGGTTTGAATATACTGGTTATTATTCCGTTGATAGGATATTCGAGTACGTTACCTTCTTGAAGTTCACCAATACTGTAAACTAATCTTTTTGGGCCACATTTTAGAAGAATACAGTCATTGATGAAGTCAGAGTCTTTCCATTCGTGAATAGGGATAGTCTTGCCCTCAATAGCTTTTGCGCGGCTCATTCTCTCAATAGGCGAAAACGTTTCGAATGCTTTGTACTGTATACAATAAATTTTATCCACAGAAAGGTCGACAGTATCCTCTCTTATTGTTACTATGCCTATGCCACGGTCATACACTATTCTTTTCATAGTCATTATTTTACCATTGTTTTCTTCTTTTAATAGTCCTGTCACAATCCCTGTGAGACTTTTGAACACAACAACTGCGCCTGGTTGTAGATCTTTGAACAGCAAAACACTGAACTCATTACCTGGTGTCATAGCTGTGCATTCTTTTATAAAACCACTTGTAGTCCACCGTCTTCCATAAACCTTTCGCTCAGTTAAAGCAACAGCACGCTCCTTGATTGTGTTTCTATCTATGTAGGCGTTTGACGAGTATCTTCTGAAACGTATATCGTCTTTTAATAAATCAAAAGAATGGTGAACAGTAATTGCCCTCCAAAACCTGTAAATAACTAGATCTACTCCCATCGCATGTTCATTATTTGCATCTTTTTCTATTTTGACAACTATTCCAGTTTTTTTTCCTTTAAATTGTACAACATCTCCTTCCAGAATCTGATAATTTGTTTCCATCCTTTTAAATTCCGAAGGTTTAGAAATCAAGCATGCCTCAATAAAAGTGTATCCAGTCAAAAAAAGAGTCCCATTTGACAAAATTTCTCTAGCACGTTCTACACATTTACTTTTCGGGTGGCAATGAGATGGGTGATATCTCAACAAGCCTAGTCTATCAACATTGAGATCAATAATTATTTCTTCTTTTTGAACCCTTCGAAGTCCGTTTTTAAAACTGATTACTTCTAATTTAGATCGCCTTCTACTGAAAATATCACATACACGCAAAACAATGCAGTATCTTTTGAATATAAAATATGATTTCACCTTTAAAGCAATCCCAGGTTCTATTTCATCTAAGGAGTGCACGTCTTGTTCACCAACAAACAAGGAACTGTCAGTGTTGTCCGATTCATCAATGATCTCTTCCTGATCACATGACACTCCAGAAACTGCAATGCTTTGTCGTACTTTCGCCCAGAAACACAAATGTTCAGACCTATTTGAAAGCATATGCCATTTAACCTCTCCTATTCTAGACTTTGCGCGACTTAGTACCTCATCTGTATTGTAAGTGATTGTATTGTTCAAGTCAAAAAGTTTTATTGGATTGTCTTTAATATTTACAGTAAAGGTTTGCTCCACGACAGTGCTATTAATAGAATTTCTTTTCCTTGCGTAGAATATTCCCGTTATGCTGCTGTCATCCAGATTAACTGCAGATACAATCATTGTTTTCTCTTTTAATTGATCAATAGCTCTAGATCCAAACCTCATTGAAATTATGTCGCCCTTATTTAAGTTCTCTAATTTTAAAATAACTTTTTTCTTGCAATGGAACGGAGACTGTAATTTTTTCCAAAGTTTTACAATGGTCCACTGTAGCGCAACAGAAATTAAAACGAGAAGCACAAATATCGGTATATTTACACCGGGTATGAACAAAGACATTGCAAAATGAAATATAAGTAGTGATGCTGCTGATATACCTATAAAGAGTACGAATTTCAGCCATAACTCCTTCCATTTTCTTGTGAAGCAATTCTGGCACATCACTCCTGAATTTCTTTGACTACGAAACCATAAGGTCATAAAGATACAGTAAAGAAAAAAGACGCCGCCATAGATTCCTAAAGCATATAGTGGGATGTTCATAGTTTTGGAAAGTTTATCTGCAATATCTTGCGACGACATCACAGTAATTTTTTTTATGAATCTAGCAAGCGTACAACTCTTAGCAAATATTGCTGACAAAACTTTCTCTATTGTTTCTGGAATAGATCTTACTTGAAAACTTTCATCGTCACCTATGACGCACCAAGAAGCAAAATGTTCACAGTTCTGTCCGATTACATTGTATTTTACAAACTGTTCTTCAGTATTGCCATCCAGTGTATTAAACCTTACTTTTTCATATTTTAATTCGGCTCTCCTGGCGCAAATTTCAAGATCGTATTTTGGTTGTGAATAGACAATTATATAAATTTCATCTTTCCGTAAATCTAAATTTTCTGATGTTTTTATAATTGATAGTTTTCCATTCTCATCATGCCAAAAATGAACAAGTTCTATTTCTGCTTTGCTACAGTTTTGTTCATTTGTTTTGACGCCACTCACAATTGCATGGTGACGGTACATATGCAATTGTTTTCCAAATAAATGCTTCCTACCAAATCTTCCTGCAAAAGAAATGTGGTGTCCTCTCTTAATACTTGACATGTCATCTACTCGCACACTCTTGGAACAGCTTCCACATGCAATATCTTTAGAATCAGTTGGTTTAGAAAGTTTTTCGAAGTGTTCGACAATATCGTCTTCGCTTGATATATTTACTTCATAATCTCCCCCAGGGTCTATTTCGTTTTGAGCTTGATAAGCCGACAGTTCTTCTAGAAGAGCACAAATATCATCATTATCATCGTCTTCCTCTTCGATTGGCACTCCTCGATGCTCGTACGGTCTCGCTACCGACAACATACCTTTTTTTGCTTGATTCCGGATAAAATGTTATCTTTTGCCATCTATTATAAGTGTTTGCTGCAGTTGTTTACTATTTGAAAGCACATTTGAAGTTTTGGTTAATTACGGTCTCGCTACCGACAACATACCTTTTTTGCTGGATTCCGGATGAATTGTTATCGTCCGTCCATGTATAGGTCAGGATATTTTTTACTGTACTTTATCGATGTAATTGGTTCAAAGGGTGTGACACCGGGAAGGTGGTAAAACTTATATCACTGAAAGTAAAATATTCAATGTGTTTCAAATGAAATCGATAAGGCTGTATACAAAATAAACTGAATAGAAGTAACTTCAAGTTGAAGGGCAAATAAAAATTATTTGAGATATTTAAAGGTTACGTGGTGTAACTCCTACTGTAACATAGAAAAAACAACAACTTTGAATAAAATCATATCACTGTCCAGTATTACACATTTGACTTTCAATCACACATTATTTTTATGACTTAATGTTTTTCCCATATACATACCTATATTTCACAGATTATTATGATAAATATAAATGATTTTTATTTATAAAAATATTTTATAGACAAGATGCTTCAATAGCATTTATTCTTTTTCTTTCGTTATTCATTTCGAGAATAAGATCTTTCCGTACTATAATAAATTATGTGCATGCGCAATTTACTCATTTTCGTATACATTGCGTTCTTTTATTTTTGTGTCTTACAAGCTGCACAAACTCTTGGGATTAACTTATGAGAAACACGACGGCCATAAATGAACTTTATTTATAAAATATTTTATGGACTAGATGGTTCACTAGCATTTGGTTCACTAGCATTTGCTGACTGGTAAAGGTCGTTGACTTCAAACCACTTGCCCCTCATCGCTCTTGGTTCGAATCCCGACAGGGACTTTGGATTCTTTCATGTGAGAAGCTATCCAGTTAGCTTACGGAACGTCGGTGGTTCTACTCAGGTGCCCGTTCGTGCCTAAAAAAATCCACGGAAGGGGCACCTAAGGTCTTCTTCCACCAGTAAAGCTGGAATGTCGCCAAATGTCCTTAGTAATAGTCCTATACTGTGTCGGTGTGACGTTAAACCAAATCAAACAAACAAACAAACAAAAGCATTTATTCTTTTCCTTTCGTTATTCATTTCGGGAATAAGATCATTCCGTATTATAGTAAATAATGCAATTAATGTGCAATTCACTATTTTTTCGAGAACAAAGGAAACAAAGCAAAAGTTTTACCAGCTAGTAAAATATGTTTATAGTATAAATAGGTTTACCTCCTCCTCCCTTATCATCTATCCACTGCCGAAAATTATTAGTGAGATTATACAATTTCATTTACTTTGGATTTCTTTTAATACAGTATTTTATGTATGCTGTTTTTTCTTTTTACTATGTATCAAATTGAAATTCATCTGTTTAAGTTTCCTTTTTTGTATTTCTTTATAATTTTGCATATTATCAATTCTTAGTCAAAATACGTCAACTTTTATATCTGTCTACTTACCTGTATTTAAGGTTCGTAAAGTATTTCCTACATTAGATGGTACTATAGTCACAAGATAAAAGGGCACGGGTTTTCAGACTGTTTTTTCCTGGGTGAGTCTACCACGATTTGGAAAATATTTTATAATCAGCAGTTCATATTATATATTTGTTTAGGTTGCTTGTCCAACTTTTGTCATCTATTTTAATGTTTGCTGCAGTTGTTTACTATTTGAAAGCACATTTGATGTTTTGGTTAATCATTTTATTAAATCATTTGGCGAATTGGTTCAACATTTAAGAAAATAAAAAAAATTCTACATTTAAATGTTATCCATTTATCGGCTTAAAATAATAGCCAGTTATCAACTTGGTTCCCCAGTTAAGAAATAAAATTCTTTTAATGAAAAATGTGTATTTTTATTTTTGTGTCTTACAAGCTGCACAAACTCTTGGGATATTCTTATGAGAAACACGAAGGTCATAAAAACACCAATGTTAAAAATGATTGCCAAAAATAGCTGTATTCTTTTCAAAAAGATAAAATATTTAAACATTGTACTATAATTATAGCTTCAAATTTCGATTTCTTTATAATAGGCGTATATTTGTATGAAGTGCCCTGATACAAACATGCTTAATTTGAAAGTAAAGTATTAAACAGAACCATAACTGTAGAAAAATTAGCCACTTTTAGTGTAATTTGCTATAAGCTGATCTTCTTAATTGAGTAGTCTTTTGCAATTTAGATATATAGTAGGTATTTTCAATACCTAGGATATTCTCAGTCTGAAAATGTTAGAAAGTTGACCTGTCACATCATTTTAAGTTGTTTTCCATTCATTTATGTGTTTTCTTTGTCATTTTCTTTAACAATTGTTAAAATTAGACATGGAGGGAATTATTTTATTAACAGTGCCCCATAAAAGGAAACGTGTCGCGGGGGGGGGGGGGGGGTAAGAGTTATTTTTTGTGCACCAGTAATTGTTTGATACCTTTTAACTGTCGAAACTTTGCATTGGTGGTGTACTTTGCTCTTCCTTGTCGATCTTTATTCACATATTTTAATTGTATAAATGGTGTCGTCGGAAGCGTCAGTAAATAAAATCTAAACACTATTGGCAGTATTAGCAAAGATTCTCTTATTTCAGGAAGCAGTAAAAAAAATACTATTAAAACGCTTCACATCCATTTTTTTACGTTTAAGTTTTGTTCATACCGGCTACGGCAGCCTCGATAACGCAAACGAATGCCCCTTGCGATTTTGACCATTGACATCACACTATCGGCGTTTTGTCAGGATGTGCTAACTTTTATCGCAGTTCACGGTATCCGTGATGAGTCTTCTGGATCTTCAAAGCCATAGTAAGTAAGCCACATGTTCTGACCGCAGTTTTCCATTAATGTATGTGTGCTGCTTTTAGGTATGATAAGATCTCTACGTTATTCACGTTTTCATTCAGATGCGTTATCTTTCACATTCTGTCAGGAGCTCCTTTGAATCAAACATGGAGGCCTGAGTCTTTTTGAATACGTTAGTGACATGGTCTAAGAGAAAAACAATCATTGCATTTAAATATTTCAACGAGTAAGCACAACGAACATAATGAGTTGTCTTTTTGCTTCCTCCATATATCTTATTTGCGGTTGCCCACATCGGCAATATTACAAAAGAGTCTTCGAACAGCTTGTTCTACCCTCAACTAGCTCGAAGTTCAGCTTTTAAAAGTTTTGAACTTATTTCTACGAGCTGGTCCGAACTTTTTTTATAAACCTTGATTTTCTATCGTCGAACTGAAGTAGTTGAAAATTCACACCAGTTTGAAATTCAGCTAATGTAAAAATTTTGAAATCTGACTGTCAAAAAAATCAAATCTAGCACGAATATATTAAATGTCTACCTCCGAGACGGCTCAATATTCGACTCAAGCACCTAATTCGACTAAGGTAAATTGTGATTTTCGATTTTCATGCTGGCTCAAAATTTAACCCCATCTGCTTGAAATTCAGTTTTTATATTTCTAAATTTCTATTGTCGAGCTGGTTTGAAATTCAAGGTAAACTATTGATATTCGAGCTGGCTCGAAAAACCTTTATAAAGAGGATTGCCGATCTGTACAACAAACACATGTCATATATTTTTCTAGCATATTCTACCATATTTTAAACTGGTTTTCAACATAAAAAAGGGGAATTGTAAAGCTAGAGTCGGCGGGCATGCAGGCAAGCGGACGGACAGGCGTCATGTTTGGTTTCTTCTCAATAACTTGATTTTGCTTTGGCCAATTGACACCAAACTTAGCGTGTGGGTAGCTTATATCAAGACGCAGCTTGGGATTGCTTATACCCAGGTGTCTGTGATAAGGGTCATGGTCACTGTTACTAATATTAGAAATTAAATTTCCACTCAATAACTTTAGTTTGCTTAGGGCAGCTTATATCAGAGGCAGCTTGGGATTGCTACCCAGGTGTCTGTGAATAAGGTCAAGGCCAGTGTTGCTAGAAATAGAAATTCAGTTTCCACCCAATAACATAAGTTTGCTTAGGCCTGATGGCACCAAACTTGGTGCATGGGTAGCTTATATCAAAAGGCCGCTTGGAATCGCTACCTAGGTATCTGTGATCAAGTCAAGGTCACTATTGCTTAAAAAAGAAATTCAGTTTCCGCTCAATAACTTGAGTTTGCTTAGGCCTATTGAAATCAAATAAGACGCACCTAGGTATATCAATCTCAATTCTTACAAAAATGTCTCTTAAGATAGTTTCCTCCTTTTCATGCAATAAGATGGCACATGTCTACAAGTGTAAACTCATAATTGCCTCGTTCTGTATATGAAAATACTATGGAAATGGTTGTAATTAAAAAAAAAAAAACGAGTGTTAGATCAGTTGCCTCTGAATTCAAAGCATGTATTAACAGAATGACTCTCACTCGCTTCTTTATAAAATCCAGAAATGTCCTATAACATATATATTGGTTACTATGGGAACAGAAGAGTTTTCAATGACTCACAGGAGAGTGCCTTAGGTCCTTACTAAATGCAGCAAATATATTTTTTGGCTTGACGCCTAATGAGGTCCGACAAGTGGCTAATGAATGCGCAGTTGATTTTTGAGTGAAAATACCGAATGGAATGGTTATCTTGTATGGACCTTTTTACGACGCGGTCCGTTGCTATGAAAAATCGACCGGAATTAGAATTTTCTCGTGCATGCGCAATCTGCCTAGGGCAAAAATGCTTCGCCCTACATAGAAATATAGTAGAAGAAGTTCATAGACAATTCCGAGTTAGTTCAAGGTAAACGGTAGAGAATTATATAAAATAGCTTTTAACAAATATAGAAAAGATGACTTATAGCTTTGTGGCGAAGAATGTCATAAAAAGGCATGGAAAAGATACTTGTTTAAGAATTTACAATCACGAACCAGACACTGAGATCTTTTTTTAAAGAAGATGTGGAATTGTATCTTTTAGCAAATGAAAAGTCAACTTATTTGCTGTTGAAATAGTTCATATAAAAACAAAAGAAATTTTAAAACATGAAATCGAGATTTATTTTCATTCTGAAAAAATATCAGAACAGGTGATAATTAATGCATTTTTCAATATGTTCAATACACCTGATTATGATTGCCTTGAAACAACCACTCCTGAGATCAACGAATTGACAAGTATCTTAATAAACTTAAGGAAACACATATATGTTGTCTGCACAGATATTCTGAAGGCTTTTCTTAAATACCGCTCAACAAAACTGATCGTGACGTCACACGATTTCTGTGGCTAAACGAAACCAAAAAGTGACCTTACAACATACAGATTCAAGTCCGTGCTATTCGGTGCTACATGTTCACCATTTTCACTTCATGCCAATATAACCAAGCATCTGAGTGCCGATGATCATAATTAGGTGAGTGCAAAACTTAAAAAAAACTTATATGTTGATAACATATTGTCTAGTTTTTTTCTAACGAGAGTACAGTACTTGATTACTTCCAGAACACACGGAGATTAGTTGCTTCTGTTGGTTTAAACTTGCGTGGAGCTCCAACAACAATTTCCTGCACAACCTAGCGGAACCAGAAGAAGTAGCCGAAATTGAAAAGATTACTAATATCCTATGAAATGGGACCCGATATCAGACCAGATTTTCTTGGCACAATAGACATTACTACAGCTTATTTCATAACAAAACGTGTCATACACAAGAAAACAACGAAGACTTTTTATAACCTTGGCTTCCTGACCCCACTCACTACTCGTGCAAAAATCCTACTACAAGAGATTAGGAAGCAACAGTGCGAGTGGGACACATTCCTACCAGATGAAATACATATCCAATTGCAGAACTTATCTAAAGACTTTGACAGTGTTACCCCTACCAGACATCTGAGATGTTACTTCAAGGAATCTGACTCTATGACATTTGGCGGGAAGAAGAGTTGATCGGACGTCATTTCCGTTTTATTGTTATTTTTTTCTGTTGACAATCATTATCATTTTAGACATTATGCAAAGTAGTTGCTTCTCTTTTCACTGACCACTTTACATAAGCCATTTAGTAAGAAAACCAGAAGCTACGAGTTTATGAAGAGCAACTTACTACACCCGAGTCATTATGTCAGAATTCTCCTTAAAGTTGAAAGACGTCATTGAAAGGTCTATTTTATTTATTTTATACCTTAACCTCAGCATGACAAGCGACATTTAACTTGCAGGCTTCATAACCTCTGATCCCCTTTCAAAATTCCATTTTATTTAGTTCCGCCTATTGTTTTCTCGTTTATGGCACACACTTTTTATTACTTGGGGACCATACGCCGCTTTTCATGGAATGGCACGGAAGTGTCACATTGAAGGTTCCATGATAACCGCCGTTTGGACACATCTGCGAATGTTTCTTAATTCAAAATTTTACTATTTCATGTTTAAATGTTGAATTCTGCTTAAGTCGGTGCTAGGGGGCGTGGACGGTAACTTGCACTTTCCAGTACCGTCCATGAACAGGCTCAATCAAACCGAGCCTGCAACATTTTTTTGTCGTGTTGGGCTTTCTTTAGGAATTCTGTATTTATCTATTTTATGATCACATCCGTGTTATTTGTGCCGTGTGGCGGCTGTTAAATATCTCCCCGTACATTTAATCAATGATGTTATATTTTCGATCCTTGAAGATCGTTCAGCACGACATTATTGTTGCGCTTGTGGTATTTTTAGTTTCAACTTTTCGGCATTTTCTAGTTGGGTGGTTCCGATATTCCTACTTGAATAATGTTGAATCACCCTTAGGATATTTTGCCTGCTTTTTAAATTTGTCTTTTGACGTCTTATCTGTGATACGCAGGCTTCATAACCTCTGATCCCCTTTCAAAATTCCATTTTATTTAGTTCCGCCCATTGTTTTCTCGTTTAGGGCACACGCTTTTTATTACTTGGGGACCATACGCCGCTTTTCATGGAATGGCACGGAAGTGTCACATTGAAGGTTCCATGATAACCGCCGTTTGAACACATCTGCGGATGTTTCTAAATTCAAAATTTTACTATTTCATGTTTAAATGTTGAATTCTGCTTAAGTCGGTGCTAGGGGGCGTGAACGGTAACTTGCACTTTCCAGTACCGTCCATGAACAGGCTCAATCAAACCAAGCCTGCAACATTTTCAATTTTGCCGTGTTGGGCTTTCTTTAGGGATTCTGTATTTATCTATTTTACAGTGATTTCAAAAGACGATTACGTTGTTGTATGTGATAAAATAATTTTCCTTTGTTGTATATTTTAATTTCAAGAGCTAGAATGACGAATCTTTAAAAAGTAAATGCCAATTACAAAAATATGATGTTATGGGTTGCTTTCTCATGCCAACTGTCTGAATCATGCAAGTCAGAAAAATAAAAAGCACAATCTGGTTAACTTTAGAAGGAAGTAATGCCTCATCACATAACAATGCTTTAGTGTAACATCAAAAGCACCACCTCAAAAGGTTACATCCGGCCCATCAGACAAAAGAAAACCTGAAAGGAACGAAAGCTTTAACCCAGAAGTGATTCGACCATAACCTAATGCTGGACCTTGGAAAACACAGAAAAAAAACAAACAGGAGTAAATCGGCTATCCTTGAGGAAATGAAAGTAGAGGAGTAATTCAATGAGACAAAGCCAATATCCCGGATATTCTGATCTGAATCGCAAATATAATTATGGCAATTATTTTGTCTTGCATTTTAGACCATCATATTTTAAATGGTTTACCTCAATTAATAAATTGTTCATGGAAATCCATTTCCATTTTGTCATAGTAGCATTTGAATTTGCAATTCCTTTCATAACGGCAAAATGACATTATCCTGGCCATACAGCTTTATTCTTAAATTCGAAATTCATCCATAACATGAGCTAAATGAGATGATTTTTATAGCATAGCACGTGACTGTTCTCTCACCTCATGCAAGATGAAGTTTCCGGCATGGGCAGAGCATGATATAATTCATTCAACTTATTAAATGAATTCAGTATTGAGCCTAGATCTTCATTCATTCAATATCCTCTTTACTGTGCTCATCTTAATTCACAGTGCTTAATTAACGCATTGAAACGAGAAAGAAAACATCAAAGTAACTTACTAAAGAGTCCGAACAAAAATTGTCATTAGCTGTAACATATAGATATTTTATGCTATATGACAAAAGGAAACAACAATATATTCAGTCAAACGTAGTTTTAATGGGACCAGGCGCAGATCACGTCGGCCATTTTGAAAAGAGTATGTCATCATTTAAATCGCGATTAATTGGTGTTACACTTCAGTTTTTTCATGTTTCACTTAAAATTTCTACATATATGTTATTTTGCTTAAATCTAAATATTAAAACTATCTTTACTTTCTAACTCAAATTGTATTTTTCAACAAACAAGAACATTTAGAAAATGATGATTGTTTTTTGTTTTTTTTTTCAGACGTATGCACAAATTTACTTTTTTGCAGATATTTGTAAAATGTTGTTCCGTTTTACATAAAAATCTAGATTTTAAATATTTTACACAAAAACTTTGTTGTTTAGGCACATGAATTAAATATGCAAATTCTGAGCAATTTTAGTACTGGTCACATGAAAATACATGTATGCCATTATCGTGAAATAAGTGATGACTCGGAACTAGCGATGTAGTATATATTTGCGTGCAGATGTTTCTATAGTGTTGTCACGTAAATATATTTGAACGTGCAAATGGTGGTGACTATTCAAGTATTAAAATCTGAGATAGTATCAAAGAGGGTGAATCATTGTCATTTACCTGTTAGTTCTATCACAACTGACCCATGTACTATCATCATAAAAAACATACAGGTTAACCATATAAGTCGATGCATCTAAAATAAAAATGAAGTTTCAGGTAAAATACGAAAGGAAACAAAGCAAATTCGTTGAATTTATATCCCCCGCCGAGTACTGGTTATTACTAACACAACAATTAAAGACATAAGGCTTTATTGATATATTTATCATGGCGTAAACAGTAATATTCATTTTACATAATAAATATTAAGGACAATAACAGAGCCATAACTCGGTGTTAAATAGTAATATCTGGCCATGGCAATGAGAACTGATGTAAACTGCCTTTTTGTATCGATGGTTCCCATTAAGTTTTGTTGAAATCAATACAGCAGTTGCAAAGAAATATTGCTCTATATGCATACTACATAACTAATCAAGGACCATACCTCTGTAATGAAGGGTCTGGTCTGAACAAGTCAACAAATTATGAACATCTCATCTTTATATTAATGGTTCCTATAAAGTTTAATTAAAATTCCCCCATAGTTGCATAGAAGTAGACAAAAACTTTTTGCTCTTTTTCGCTAACAATAAAGGGGCAAAAAACTTGATTTTTAAGTTCTTCCCGGTATTAGATCGATTGGCTTTCCCTTGTTTAAAGGTTCCCATAAATTTTCCTTAAATTCACCAAGATGCGGAAAACGGGGAAACTTATTGCTTATGATGCTGCTAACTAATCAGGGCAAACTCTGATTTTAAAAGTTGCGGGAACAAGCCGACAATTGCGCATCTCCTTTGTTTTGTGTTCCAAAATTTTCGTTGAATTCCCCCGAGTTCAGGAAATGGCGGAAAAAATTTTTGCTCTTATGATACTGAAAATTTAATAAGGGGCCATAACCCCGAGTTAAAGTGCTGACCAGAACAGCCGACGTTGGCATTCCTCTTGGTATTGGGGTTTCCTAAAATTTTCTTGGTTTCCCATCTAATACAGAAAAAGGGGGGGAAACGATGGCTCTTATGCATTTGCATAACTGACGGGGCCAAAATCGAAGTTTAAAGTCTGACAAAAAAAGCAGAAAAAGGGGGCTTCCCCTCTTGTTTTGGGAATTCCCAAAATTTTTCATTGTTTTAGACGTAGTTGCGAAAGTAGCACAGAAAAAATACTGTCTATATATACTGCATTATTATCGGCCCATAATTAAATTTTAAAGTGTTGCCGGAAAAAGGGCTGAATGGTCCCCTTTGGTTTGAATTTTCCCAAAAGCTTCGTTAAATTTTAGCCAGTTTTGCGAGAAGTACGCAAAAATGTTATTGTTCAATGATATTGCAAACTTATCAAGGGCCTCTCGGTTTAAGTGTCTGACCAGAAAAGGACATTGCACCCCCTTTGTATTAAAGGTTCCCAATAATTTTTCTTGAATTCAGTGTAAACTCAGAATAAGGGGGGAAAATTATTGCTCAATCGTCTGATACTAATTGGGGGCCATAATCTGATTAAGTGTTGCCGAACAAGCAGAATATGGCCTCCTTTTTTTATTGAGATTCCCAAAAATTTTCTTTGAATTCCAGTCATACTTGCGGAAGTAGCATGAAACGTTTTGTCTATATGCATCTGATATAAAAAAGGGCCAAACTTGATTTAAAGTTTTTGCCCGGAACAAGGAACGATATCCTTTCCCCTTTGGTTTAAAAAGTTCCCAAAAGTTTGTTGTTCC
Source organism: Ruditapes philippinarum (assembly GCF_026571515.1). Classification (NCBI taxonomy): domain Eukaryota; kingdom Metazoa; phylum Mollusca; class Bivalvia; order Venerida; family Veneridae; genus Ruditapes; species Ruditapes philippinarum. The sequence continues at coordinate 68,951 of NW_026863909.1, read as the reverse complement.
CGACAGTATTAAAGGGTAAAAGAACGATTATGGCTCATATGATCTGCTAACTATAAAGGGTCAAAAACTCTGATTTTAAGTTTGAAAAACAGGAAACATTGCGCATCTCCTTTTGGTAATGGGGTTTTTAAAAAATGTTCTTGAATTTCACCCAGTAGATGAAAGAAAAAAGGGGAAAACGATTTTGCTCTTATGTATCAAAAAAAAAGGGGCCAAAATTGATTAAAAGGGGTTCTGACCGCAGGCTAGATATGCGATCCTCTTGGATTGGGGTTCCAAAAAAAGCTTTTTTGTTTAGCCTGATGCACGAAAAGGGGGGGAAACGATTATTGCTTTAATCGCTGCATAACTATCGGGCCAAACTTGATTAATATGTTGCCGAAAAAGCGCAATTGCGCTCCCCTTTTAAATTTAATGATTTCCCATAAATTTTATGTTTCCCTAGTACTTGCAGAGAGTAGCATGGAAACGATTATTGCTCTATATGCATACTGCATAACTAATCAAGGGCCATAACTCTGAGTTAAAGTGTCTGACAAGAACAAGGCAACGATATGCGCATCTCCTCTTGGTAATGAATGGTTCCCATAAAGTTTCCTTGAATTCCAGCAAATAGTTGCAGAGAATAAGCGCAGAAACGATTATTGCTCTATATGCATACTGCATAACTGATCAAGAACCATAGCTCTGCGGAACAAGGCAACGATATGCGCATCTCCTCTTGGTATTGAAAGTTCCCATAAAGTTTCGTTGAATTCCAGACAGTAGTTGCAGAGACGTAGCACAGAAACGATTATTGCTCTATACGCATACTGCATAACTAATCAAGGGCCATAACTCTGAGTTAAAGTGTCTGACAAGAACAAGGCAACGATATGCGCATCTCTTCTTGGTAATGAAAGTTCCCATAAAGATTCGTTGAATTCCAGCAAGTAGTTGCAGAGAAGTAGCGCAGAAATGATTGTTGTTCTTTGTCACATAAACCGCGGCGCAGGAGTGTAATAAAGCCATTTAATAATCAAAGCACAGAAGGCGCTGAATTTGTTTGGGTCTCAGGATGTCAGAAAGGTGAAGGTTGTTAGATTATAAAACAATTTGTTTTTGTATAGTGCCACCAATGCTTTCCAGCGTTTTAATTGTAGTAGATTAGCTATAAGACTAATTGCAACACTGATATTCGATCCAATGTTTATTTGACTTAAACAATTTGAAAAAAAATGAGTTGCCTTAAACTGTGATTCGAACTCGAGACATCTCGCTTCCTAAGCGAGCGCGCATACCCCTCGGCCACGGTAAATTTACATATTATTGGCCTGAAGAAAACCATATTATTCTAGTTAGGGTTTGTAACGACGCTAACTGTTGTTTAACACTTGTGTAAATAATCATGGCGCTTACTATAAGCATGTACATCTATAAAGAATAAAACAATATTAGAAATCTTCGACTATTCGGGAATTATTTTGCTTGAAAATTAATCCGCCTGTCATGTGACCATATTTACGCAGTGATCTCCCCTAAATTTTTCGGCCTAAGTGTTACATATAAAGGGAAGTAACCGCTTCAAAAAAGCGGACTACTTTCGGCACTTGCAAGTAACAGCATTAGAGTCTGAAATTTCGCTACCATTATTTGTTTGGTCTGACGACCCAAACAAATAAAAACGATATTACACTAGTGTAATCATAAACATAGCGTTAAAGCGAGCTAATGTTAGCGTTACCACTATAGGCGCGTCAAATTAAAGTGACTCTTGTTAAAAGTTTACCGTTCTTATTTTATATATGTGATAAATAGAAAACTATATTCGTGTAGATTCAATACTAAATTTATTCAACTCGTTGAATAAAACAATATTATGCTCGCCAGAGGCTCGCATAATATGATTTTATTCAACTCGTTCAATAAATAAGTATTAAACCTACACTCATTCAATATCCTCTTTATATGCATACTGCACAACTAATCAAGGGCCATAACTCTGAGTTAAAGTGTCTGCCCGGAACAAGGCAACGATATGCGCATCTCCTCTTGGTATTGAAGGTTCCCAAAAAGTTTCGTTGCATTCCAGCCAGTAGTTGCAGAGAAGTAGCGCGGAAACGATTATTGCTCTATATGCATACTGCATAACTAATCAAGGGCCATAACTCTGAGTTAAAGTGTCTGACAAGAACAAGGCAACGATATGCGCATCTCCTCTTGGTAATGAAGGTTCCCATATAGTTTCGTTGAATTCCAGCAAGTAGTTGCAGAGAAGTAGCACGGAAACGATTTTTGCTTTATATGCATAGTGGTTAACACATCAAGGGTCATAACTCTGAGTTAAAGTGTCTGACCGAAATAAGCTGACGATATGCGCATTTCCTCTTGGTATTGAAGGTTCCCATTAAGTTTCGTTGAATTCCAGCCAGTAGTTGCAGAGAAGTAGCGCGGAAACGATTTTTGCTCTATATGCATAATGCATAACTAATCAAGGGCCATAACTCTGAGTTAAAAGGTCTGACTGGAACAAGCAGACGAATTGCGCACCTCCTCTTTATATTGATGATTCCCATAAAGTTTCGTTGAATTCCAGCCAGTAGTTGCAGAGAACTAGCACGGAAACGAAATTCGGACGGACGGACGGGCGGCCAGACGGGCGGACAACGCCAAAACAATATCCCCCTCCCGATTTCATCGGCGGGGGATAACAATCACGAATAACAATTTCTTCAGTCTGGGTAAAATTGGAATGTCAACACAGCAATGTCACGGCTTGATGTGTTTTAGGCCTTTCAACCGAGCAGGACTTAAACTCTACTTAAGTAACGCGAAAAAGGATGCGAAAATACAATGTGGCGTATGTTTCGGTTAGAGGGTACCCGCCCGCCCATTCGGTAACGAAACTTGTCAAATTTCCGAGCATGGGCGGGTACCCGCGAGTGACGGATATTCCGATCTGTACCGCAACATTTTAATTACCTTTTTCACAAAGATTTCCTTCATATGTAAACATTAACCATTGAACTAAAACAAATTATAGACATATAGTGATAAGCATTTTTACCCTAATGTTTAAAATACGAACAAGTAATTGCTACTTCATCTAATTAAAGAATATATTATAAGGGTTATCCTATATTTTTCAGCTGCACCCTTGTTTTTTTTTTAAGACGAAATGGTTTGTATTAAATATAATATAATAATAAAAGTACAGCCATTTATTATTTACACTATTGAGAGTATAAAAATGTATATCAATAAACCAGTACGTATAAATCATTAAAACAACAAAATATTGAATAATTAAAACTTACTTTGTGTTTCTTTAAAATATCCAAACGCCCAAGTATGAATAATTAAAACTTACTTTGTGTTTCTTTAAAATATCCAAACGCCCAAGTACATAGTTTAACTATTAGCCGACAATTATCACAAACCCGAAGTTTACGGAAAGGGCCGAGCAGTTACGTCAAGAGGGACGGCCAATATGATATGAGAAAATTTTTCTTTTCCGTTTACATAATGATGTTGTTTTGTTTCGTTTGTTTTGTTTTTTTTGTGTTTTTTTAATTATAGATTTACTTAATTCTGTATTTGGAAAATATCATTATAGAATAAATTTATTTACGTATAGGACAATTCTAAGAGATATCCTTTCCGCGACAGTAACGTATTTAAACGTATCGTTTTTTCGTTTCTCCAAAAGCCGACCTTATTTTTCGAAAGAACACCCAAAACGTAATAAAACGTGTCAAAATTTTCTATTCTCAAAAGCGGATGTTATTTTGGCGTAGGAAACCCGGCAATATTTTCATTTAAGCTATTTTGAAAGCATTTTTCAAAAGATGGTAAATATAATAAATGGTTTAAGAAACAAGTTTTTTTTAAAAGTACTATGTCATTTTTATAAAAATCGGTTTAAGAGTGTCACTGATCGTTTATTTATCATACTATTGGATAATAAAATTGGTAATTTAATTCAAGTAAAGTACTAAGCTACAAATACTAACTTATTTCAACCATGCGTTTTTCCATTTAATTAATAATAAAGCTTCTAAAACATGTTTCTACCTTAAAGAAGATAATTATGTTTGTCTTAATTGTCAAAACCTAATCTATGATATTTTGCTAAAGACAAGGTGATTAATAATTGCTAATTAGATTTATCATTTTTACGGAATTCTACGTTTCAGTCATTTGTCGGTAACTTCTCATTTACGGTTTAACACGTAGTGGATATCATATTTACCTATACCGCATAATGACCCGTAACGTACTAAAACGTATTTTCGTCAAAATGAACATTTATAAATGTCTGAGATAAACAAACACCTATCCCCATAACGTAAAATGACGGTGTTTTCAATATTAACAATGGACAACAATATCGTTAAAATACGGTATATTCCTCGTTCGCAAGAAATTAAGTCTGAACCGTATTTATGCGTAAGATTTATCAGAAATTACGCTTTATAAGTCTTTACTTAAATCTTTTACGCTGATTTCTGTTTCAGTTTTTGAGACTGTTGAAAAAACACACGTTTTATTACGTTTCGGGTTTCCTTCATTAATTCAGACCCCGCTTTTAGGGTTTGAAATAATTTGCCGTTTTAAAACGTTACGGGTGTCAGTCCGAAAAAGAGGGTCGGTCGTGGAAAGGATATTAAGCTTTAAGATTACTCGATTAATTGAGAGGTCAATGCCGCTTTGAAATCAGAATACCTCTTGATTTCTCAGTTCTAGAAAAGGGGAGTTTTCCTGAATGCAACGAAAACTTAAATCAAACGGTGTTTTGGCGCTTGATTGAAATTATAAATGTCTCGACGACTTTCCAGCATGTCCCCCCCCCCCCGAGTATTTGCACTAAAGGTTACTTCGGAACCTGTAACTTTTTATGTTTCAGGATGTGGTAATTCATGATAATAAAGAGAGAGAAAAAAACCAACACCTCCATGACCTGTTTTTTTTTTTTTTGAGTGATGGGAGTCCCTGACTTTGAATAACAAATAACTCTTAACCGCAGTTGGCATTAATCTCGCCAAGGGCATTGGATTGTTTCAAGCGAGGAAGCAACTAAGCTAGCTTACAGAAGGTTTGTATTTCTACTCAGGAGTCATGCGAAGGGTCACCTGAATTCTTTCATCTAAAGAAAAGCAAAAGTTATTTTCAATAAAAGTCGCACGTTGTATAAGTAAAATTTATTTAGTCCGAAAATTATCTGTTACTTTAGCTTCATTAGACAACCTATTCAATTGTTCCGACAAATAATAAAAAATAAAGGCTTATGTTGAACGCAATTAAACATTAATTTTGAAATTCAGTTAATTTGAATTTTATTTAGATCTATTGACAGTTAAAATATTTGTTTGGTTGTAATTATGTCAGTAAAATATTACTACTGTCATGTTTACGGCGGCAAGTTTTGTTAAAACTATTAATGGGTTCCGTTGCAATATGAGAAATAACTCCTCCAATAAACGTTTTTTCTAGCACAAAAGTGATCAGCCCTCTCGTCACTAATCTATAAAACAAATATCACGCATACATTTATATAATGTACATGTATATCCATATCTCGGGTTTCAAGTGCATATATAATTATATCTATTATTTGATAAGTCTCTGATAATAGGAACATGTATATATTTTACTATTATAGGTGATGTTATGCTGTATTTTTTCCCCATTTTATTCTTTCAAAATGCTTTTCTTAACATTTATGGATGACATGATGATGTATGCCAAGATGAAGAAACACATCTGTAGAAGGTGGCATTACAACTTATATCTGTAACAAATTGTATTTTGATCACAAATTCAGAAATCTACATGTGAACATGTATACACGTGGTGTTGCCACTACGTACATTTATCCATTTACGATTCTGCTCTTGATTATGAAGTCTGCGCATGACAAACGATTAATTGTGCCCCCACTATAGGGGTGGGGGGGGGGGCATTTAGATTTACCCGTGTCCGTCCGTCCGTTCTCTTTTTGTGTCACACGTAGCTCAAAAAGTATTTGACCTAGAGTCATGAAACCTTACAGGTATGTTGCTTAGCATGTGTAGTTTTGCACCTGGGTATTTTCGTGTGGATATTTTTGGTATTTTTAGAGTTATTGCCCTTCACTTAGTAAAAATTTACAATATACAACTTGGATTGCATGTAACTCAAAAAGTATTTGACCTGTAGGCTTGAAAGTTTACAAGAATGTTAGTCACCATGTGTACTTATGCACCTTGGGGTTTTTCTTGTGGATTTATTCAGTATTTGTAGTATCTGCCCTTAACTTGATAAAAGCTTTCAACTTGGGCATATGTTGCCAAAAAATGACCTAGAGACATAAGATTGACAAATCGGGGGAGTGTGGGGGCACCCATGTCCTATGGACACATTTCTAGTTTTACCACTTAGTTCCATACTCCTACTACTATAATTTAAGCACCATCCTGGTAAACTTATGTTACTGATAGACTCAATTCCTTATGATATAGAAGACAACTCATTTTTACATTTAAAAAAATACATATGAGTTACTTGCCCGTATAAATGAGTGTGTGTGTGTGTGTGTGTGTGTGCTGCTCTTGAGGGCGGGTGGACCCACATTGAATATACACCCCTTTAGCAAACTCCTATGCAGTGGCTACACAGACCACTGCGAGCACAAGTTTTTTTTATCAAAAATTTGATCCAAAAAAGTCCAATTTAGAAAAAAATATTTTGATTGTGATATATTTCATTGTATATGCACTTGAATTATAACTTTTCTGCAACAGACTGCTTAATTGAATGAAGTAAATAAAAATATATTTTTTGTAACCAAACGACTTTGACGCAGAGTACCCTTAATCAAGCTACCAACGGTATATCAAAATTAAGAAACCCCCTGAACAGTTTGTGAGAACATTCGAGCACAGTTATTTTTTTTTTCATAATTGCGACAGAGGGACACGTACGGTACTACTACTAGTAAAACTACAGATTTCCAGCAAATCCTCTGTTCTTTCTCACTGTTTGAAAGAAATGTTTATCTGTATATGTAATAGATATTTAATATTGCCAATTTATGGAACTAATGAATTGCTGTTTTGGCATGCTTTCGTTAAGTACAGAACACGCTGCTTTTTTTTAATTGATATGGATCACCGTTTTATTATGTTCCAATTTGTTGATTATATGATCTATTTCCTTTATACATGTAACGATTTTCTATCAAAGCACCTACGAGATTTAATCATACAATGTGCAATCATACTTATCAAGAAGATAATCCCTCTAGTCAAGTACAGTATGAACTGTCCATACTAAGTCCCAGCTTTCAACATAATAAAGACTAAAAGTAACAATAAGTAAATGAATCTTTATTTTATTGTTTCTTGCACAAAATTTATGGAAGTTGTTTAAATAATTATGTATGTCATTAAACGCTGTTAACGTCACTTAATTTATTCTATGTTCCATAATATTCAATTAGGAAAGTTTTATTTAATTTTTATAAAATCTGAAACGATTTATACATACCTTTTAAATATATATCAAATTTACCTTTGAACTTAAAATCAATAGAGGTTATCTATCGGTACTATCTGAGATGCATCAACCTATCAAGTACATACTATGTGTTTAACAAATCTAATGATAGATATACACATGATCTAAGCATCACCCCTGGATATGTGTCTGGAAATATTCTCTAAGTCCAAGGGCATAGTTTTGTCAAATTGCTCCACTGTACCCAAAACAGAACTTGACCTAGATATTCTTATGATAAACCTGTATACCAAATTTGCAATGGAAATGAAAGGAAACTGCAAATGTCCAAGGGGCATTACTCTGTCAAAAATTGCTCGATCGTATTCTACCAAATTTCATTTCAGTATGTGCAACCTATGCGAAGAAAATGAACAGAAACTGTGGTGGACCGAATGACAGCAGTCAAGCAATATGCCCTCCCTTTTTTCAAGGAGGGGGGGGGGCATAAATACGAGAGGCGTATTTTGATTAGTGGCCAGGCTTTTTTCCCTATCCCAAGGGTCCGAATATGGGCCCCATTCCCCATCCAAATTACGTTTTTTCCCTATCCCAAAAAAATTCCCAATCTAGAAGTCAGCAATTTGAAAGGAAAAGTACTGCATTTTCAATTTTGGTGTCGCGAAAAAGCGTTACGGAATATATTCATGTTTCGTGAATAAAAATGATATCAGTTTTACATTTGTACACATTTTAGCATGTCCTTGTATTTTTGATATGACAGAAAAAGCTGAACAGTTTAAGTAAGATTCAGTTTAACAATTGTAACACATTGAATGCTAGCATATTTTCCCAAATTGGCAAATTTCACAATAACATTTTTCCCAAAGTGGAAAACTTTACGACACAAATTTTCCCAAATTTGCCATGTGGCGTTTTCCCAAAATAGAGGAAAAAGGCCTGGTAGCAACAACTCCATTTAAAAGTACATGATTGATATACCGTTGGAAAGATTATTGATATTTTTTACGTCTATTTTCGCTCGATTTGCACGTGCAATAACATTTTAACACGTCATTTAAATTCATTTGGTTTTGTATACTGGTTGTAAACATGGCCGAGTTGCATTGTGATTTGAGAGAGGAGCAAAGAGCTTATTGCAAAATTCGTGGGTTATTAATATTTGGTAAAAAGGCGTCATAAATAAAAACGAATCTACATTATGTTTGTCCAGAAAATACCCTTCCATAGGGTACAATTGCCAGATGGGTGCACAGACACTTCGGGTTATGTGCGTTGCTCCCTTCTTGTCCCGCACTTGTATACACCATGTCTACTTTTTATTTTGCAAACCGTAAGTCAAAATATTTGCATATTATTATGACCTGGAAACATATCTTGAATATTAAACTTATTTTCCGCTATTTTGACAACGATTAAAAACCTCCCTAAAATATAATAATTAAAATGACTTTTTTAAAAACGTTATGAAATTCTGATCAAATTTGTTCACATGTTAGACACTTAAGCAGCATGCCTCCAGATTCATATTTATTTTCATGAAAATTCCACGTAAATTACCAAAAGGAGGTAAAAACAAGAACTGTCGGAGGACAGTAACGCTCGACTATTCAAAAAGTTGTCAGAAGGGTGTTTCATTGAGTATGATAATGCTTACCTATATGAAAACATAAAATTGTCCGAAAAGGTACAATTAAAAGGCTTGTTATTAAGATGTTTTATCGAATTAATCACTGCTTTATTATTATGAATGCATAAAATTGTCCCAAAAAGGCACAAACCCTTCAGTATTTATGGAGATACCAGCTTACAAGTAAAACCTTTACCAAGAATTTCTAAGTCCAAAAAGGTGCATAATTATGAAAAAAACAAATCAAGAGTTATGGGACTTGTGCCAATCATGTTAAATAATCACAGAGAACAAGTGTGTGAAGTTTCAATTCATTCCCCTCAGTAGTTATGGAGATACCAGCTTACACGCAAAAACTTAACCAAGGATTTCTAAGTCGAAAGGGGGCATAATTATGCAAAAAAAAATCAGAGTTATGGGACTTGTGCCAATCATGTAAGTTAATCACAGAGAAAAAGTGTATATAGTTTAAATCCATTCCCTTCAGTAGTTATGGAGATACCAGCTTACACGCAAAAACTTAACCAAGAATTTCTAAGTTGAAAAGGGGGCATAGAGTTATGGGACTTGTGCCAAACATGTTAGATAATCACAGAGAACAAGTGTATGAAGTTTCAATCCATTCCCTTCAGTAGTTATGGAGATACCAGCTTACACGCAAAAACTTAACCACAGGGACGCCGACAAATGGGTGACTGCATTAGCTCGATTAATCTGCGAATGGTCGAGCTAAAAATACATAAATACCTCTTAGCTCTTACTGCGTTAGTAACGCAGTATACTTATAGTGATTGATACTGCAAAATCAGTCATTATTCGCACATAACATGTAAATGATTAATTAAATATTCTATCTTTTTAACTTTCTTACATCTTAATACATTTTTTAAAGATTGATTTTTTAAAAATTTTGGCTCATCAGGAGGCGTGCAGCATTTAACCGTCTTATACTTATATAAGCAAAAAATTAAAACTAGTTATTGTAATAAATAATACTTTTAATATTCAGGGGCGGAAAAGGGCAAGGTCTACCATCCAAGTGTCTGTGGATGTGTGTCAAGCGTTAAAATAGTTATGAACGCTCTTTTTTTGACAGTGATGGCCCGTGTGGCGTGCCCGAGGGGTGTGCACTAAAATTTTAGGGTTTGGACCATGTTCTCACGATTATTAAACTATTTTACAAAAAACCCCAAGGCCCGAATAAAGAAAAAATGCTCCACCTGCGCCCCGGGGTCAATCTATTTAAGGAGCAGAGCACACCCGCTTGTAGTCCTGCAGCCGGCTTGTGACTCTTGGGTTAAATTATACATAAAAATAATCTTCCCTCGCAAAATCCCCGGGTTTCTAAACCTTAAAATCCCCGGTGAAGCGGTCTACCATATAAAAACAGCAAAACCAAAGAACATTTCAAAAATGCTTTTTCGGAATGGATTCTCAGGCTGGAAAAAGTGTGAAGAGGTTCATGGTGACAATGGAGTGTTTTCCTATATAAATCAATTCATCCCTGTGGCAAGGTCAATTTTTATCTCAGAAAGTCAAAACTGTTCTGCACATCATCCCATTAATTATAACTCAAGTAATATTTGTTTAAACGTCTTTCTGTTGCTTAAACAAGAGCCCGGTTTGAGCCAGGTTTTGGACACAGGAAAATACACCTCTTGTAGTTTTCTGAGTTATGTCCCTGGAAAAAGTTCAAAGTGCAATAATTCCAAAATTAGGAAAGGCAGAGTTGCTGTTCTTTGCACTGCACTTCTAATCACTGTTATCTATCAACTTACAAAGTTTCTTGTTGATATCTCTTATGGTTTCCGAGTTATGTTCCGGACAACTTCAAAAAGTAAAAATAAACAAATGGCAATAACTCCAGAATTAGGCAAGGCAGAGTTATGATTCTCATGCACTGCACATCTACCCATTGAGATACATCTACCTACAAAGTTTCATGTTGATATCTCTTATAGTTTTACAGCTATGTCCAGTACAAGATTTTTCTAAGAGGAGATAATTCAAAAATGAGGCTTAACAGAGTTATCCTTTTTTGCACTGCACTTTTACTCAATGAGATCTATATACCTACAATGTTTCATCTTGATATCTCTTATAATTTTAGAGTTATGTTCCGGACAAAGTTTAGTGTAAAAAATAACAAAGGGCAATAATCCAAAATTGGGACAAAGAGTTATTGTTCTTATGCACTGCACATCTACCCATTGAGATCTATTCACCTACAAAGTTTCATGTTGATATCTCTTATAGTTTTAGAGTTATGCCCCGGACAAGATTTTTCTATAAGGGGAGATAATTAAAAAATGAGGCTCAACAGAGTTATGGTTCTTTTGCACTGCACTTCTACTCAATGAGATCTATCTACCTACAATGTTTCATCTTGATATCTTTTATAGTTTTAGAGTTATGTTCCGGACAACTTCAAAAAGTGTTGAAATTAACAAAGGGCAATAACTCCAAAATTAGGACAAAAAGAGTTATTGTTCTTATGCACTGCACATCTACCCACTGAGATCTATTCACCTACAAAGTTTCATGTTGATATCTCTTATACAAAGTTATAGTTTTATGCCCCGGACAAGATTTTTCTATAAGGGGAGATAACTCAAAAATGAGGCTCAACAGAGTTATGGTTCTTTTGCACTGCACTTCTACTCAATGAGATCTATCTACCTACAATGTTTCATCTTGATATCTCTTATAGTTTTAGAGTTATGTTCCTGACAAAGTTCAAAGTGTTGAAATTAACAAAGGGCAATAACTCCAAAATTAGGACAAAAAGAGTTATTGTTCTTATGCACTGCACATCTACCCATTGAGATCTATTCACCTACAAAGTTTCATGTTGATATCTCTTATAGTTTTAGAGTTATGCCCCGGACAAGATTTTTCTATAAGGGGAGATAATTCAAAAACCGGGCAAAATAGAGTTATGGTTCTTTGACACTGCCCTCTACCACTGTATGAAGTTTAAACAAATTATCTCCAAGGGTTTTCAAGTTATGCTCCGGACAAGAAAACGGACGGGCAGATGGACAAGGCGCCGACTATATGCTCCCCCGAAATTTTTCGGGGAGCATAAAAAATAGAGGGAAAATGATACAAAATTACTGTGCATCGTCTCATTATGGTCAACATTTCTGCCAAGTACTTTCAATTTCTTTCCATCAGTTCAAAAGTTACAGACCAGACACGAAACTGCTAACAGAAAAGATAACCAGGTGCATGATATGTGTGATTTTCATGTCTAATTGAAGATATAGGCATCTCATTTGTCACCCAGAAAATCATGCCTTTTTCTGCAGCACAATTTTACAGAATGATTTGAACAATTCTCCAAAGAAGTCAGGTGTGGATACAACAGACTACAAAGTTTTTCAACAAGAGGCTAAGAATTCTGTCCATAAACAGATATCCAAGTGAATATCCTAGAATACTCGCCCAAATTTTTTTTTTATACGCCCGTTTGAAAAACAGGACGTATTATGGGAACGCCCCTGGCGGGCGGGCGGCGTCCAATTTTGTCCGGAGCATATCTCCTACATGTATGGAGGGATTTTAATGAAACTTCATAGAAATGTTCACCACTATGAGGAGCAGTGTCGCGCACATGAACCAGGTCTCTATGTCAAAGTCACACTTGGAGCTCATTGAAAAATGCTTGTCCGGAGCAAAACTTCCACGTGTATAGAGGGATTTCAATATTACTTGGCACAAATGTTCACCATTGTGAGGCGGAGTGTCAAGATTCAGGTCCTTGCGGCCAAGGTCAAGGTCACTCATAGAGGTCAAAGTTCAGATAAAAATATGAAGATGTGTATATGGACCGTTTAGTCATCATTTATTGAGGGATTGTAACACAAATGGTCATTATCAAGACTATGGCTGCGATACATATAATTTAGGTCAATATATACAAGGTCAAGGTCACTAAAGATGACGAAATATCCAGATTTTGTCCGGAGCATATCTCCTACACGCATGGAGGGATTTTAATGAAATTTCATAGAAATGTTCACCATTATGAATTTATGAGAAGCCATGTCACGCACATGAACTAGGTCTCTAGGTCAAAGTCACACTTAGAGCTCATTGAAAAATGCTTGTCCGGAGCAAAACTTCCACATGCATAGAGGGATTTCAATATAACTTGGCACAAATATTCACCATTGTGAGGCGGAGTGTCGCGCACAAAATTCAGGTCCCTGCAGTCAAGGTCACACATAGAGGTCAAAGTTTAGATAAAAATATGAAGATGTGTATAGGAACGATTTAATCATCATTTATTGAGGGATTGTAACACAAAAATGGTCATTATCATGACTATGGCTGTGACACATGTACTTTAGGTCAATATATGCAAGGTCAAGGTCACTAAAGATGGTGAAATATCCAGATTTTGTCTGGGAGCATATCTCCTACATGTATGGAAGAATTTTTATAATACTTTATGGAAATGTTCACCACCATGATAAGTATTGCTCCATGCATGATCCAGGTCTCCAGGTCAAAGTCACACTTAGAGCTCATTGAAAAACGCTTGTCCGGAGCAAAACTTTCTACATTCATAGGGGATTTCAATATAACTTGGCACAAATGTTCACCATTGTGAGGCCAAGTGTCGCACGCAAAATTCAGATCCCTGCGACCAAAGTCAAGGTACACATAGAGGTCAAAGTTCAGATAAAAATTTGAAGATGTGTATAGGGACCATTTAGTCATCATTTATTGATGGATTGTAGCACAAATGGTAACTATCATGACTACAGGTGTGACACATTTTAATTTAGGTTAATATTTGCAAGGTCAAGGTCACTGGAGATGATTAAATATCCAGATGTTGTCCGGAGCATATTTTCTACATGCATGGAGGAATTTTAATGTTACTTTATAGAATTGTTCACCACCATGAGACGTAGTGCCCTGCACATGAACCAAGTCTCTAGGTCAAAGGTGAAGGTCACAGTTAGAGCTCATAGAATAACGCTTGTCTGGAGCAAAATTTCTACATGCATAGAGGGATTTCAATATAATTTGGCACAAATGTTCATCATTGTGAGGCATAAAATTCAGGTCCCTGCGACCAAGGTCAAGGTCACACATCCTGTGCATATCTTCACTACTGATTTGTTTTAAGGTTCATTTAACAACACAGTGCCAAGAATAAAAACTTGCTTGCTAGATAACACTTATCATAATGCCTCCATCTCCATCTAAAGCTTTCGTAAACCGGCGTATTTTGTGACTATGGCACCCTTGTTTATTCTGGTAAGCAAAAAGTAAAACAACATATTTTTTCAAGAAACAAATTCAGTATTTATTATTGCACATATGTACAAATCACAAACTGAAAACAGCATGGCTGGGTTAAGCAACAAATACTGAATCTGCTCCCATCAGACCTCTGCTTCTCTGTTTAGTCAAGCTGAAATTAACAATTAATTCATTGTAGGTACATTTTGTAAGCAATTAAGTGTTTTATGCATGTTCTGTTCTTTTTAACTATTTATTAAAGATCCTGTAACACAATTTTGTTTGGGTTTATATCATAAATATGATGCTCAAATTAAGACTTATCAATTTTGTAAATTCCAAAAAGCATCATTTATAAAGATATTACTGAATTTAACATTCATGTAGATAAAGGGAGGTAATAAAAAATTTATTTTCTATAATGTCCAAGTCAAATTTTTCAATAAGAAATGAATGCATATATTTTAATGATTACATATGATATGTACAAATATTTGCAGTACATATTTTACATATTCTTGGATGATTGAAAATTGTTTATAAGCATGATTATATACATATATTAAGTTTCACTTAAATGTGGTATATAACCTCAATTACAACATACAGGATCTTTAAATCTTAACTTCTTGTATTGGATTTGGAATATTCACTGTAGTCTAATAATCCTAAAGTCTAAAACATTTCACAATCTAAGAAAAAAAGTTATTAATAACATGTCTACCAAGATTTATCTCTTTAAGAGTTTAAATGCTACCGCACACAAGTTTTTGAAGCTTATTTAGTCTATTTATAATCAAAAGTATTGAAATACTTTAGATGCAGGATTTTCACGCAAATTCATACAATTTTAAAGAAAATTAAAATTGTCATCAAAATATATTTTAAAATCTATAAAGCAAATGTTCAATATACCTTTTTGAAGCCAATATCATCAGCATATTCTCTGAAGCAACGTCTGCACATATTGAGACCATATTTTCTGATCAAACCATGTGTATTCTTACAAACCCGGCTGAAAATATTTGAAAGACATCTTAGAACTCTATAAGCAACAAGAAAATAGCAAAAAAGGAGTAATCATACAATAACATGAATGAGACTTCTTAGTGTTCTTCAGAGGATATTGAATGTTAATATTTCATTGAAAATGAATAAGATTCTTGAAATTAATGACACTGAGAAGTAGTGCAGATGGAATTGTTGTCAAAAGTGAAACTATTTATTTAGTTAATAGACATTAAACTTGAAGTCCAGGATGAGTATCTATGAATCCACCACAAGCTTTATAGATCTTTGTTAACCAGTGTCTATACTAGTACAGGCAATTGTGGATGCTAACAATTTGATGGCACCTTCAAATATCTAAGCACTATTACAGTGAAGAAGCCCTTATTTGCAAAGATTTTAGAATTTTTATTCAATATTTTTATTTCTATTTTTGAAATAGGAATTTTTTCCTGTGGACTGGGAAAATAATTTATATACAATTTTCAATAAAATCAATTGGGAATATGACCCAATAACGGCTATAAAATAAGCCAAAAAAATCCCTGGATATTAAGGGTGTAACGGTTTACCGGTATACTAATATATTGCAATATGAAAAAATAAATTTCGAACCGCGGTACGATTTTTGGAAAAACGGTATTTTATAAAAATCATCATTTTCAATTAATTGCCTTCTAATTTTGTACAAATTCACATAAAATCTTTAATTGGCAAATTTTGTTGGCGCCAACGTAAGATAAAAGTATCCGACAACTAGTACACTTGAAAGTCAATAAGCGGCCGCATAATTTACATAAGCGGCCCAGATGTGAAAGGTCACACGCGACTAGTTTTGTTGATCAAATTGTGTGACACTACTTTCTATTTATTCCTTACATTTTTATTAAGTTTCTACTAAAAATATATACATATAATAATAATATATAAATGTTACTCCATCTTTACATCAAAACATATACACGATAATACGTATTGCAATATATTGCAATACGCTTCAGCAAAATGGCAATATATTGCAATACAGTTTTTGCTGTATTGTTACACCCCTACTGGATATGTGCGTGAAAATTCTGCATCTAAATTTATAAATTTCTCAAAAAGCATAAAATGTCTTGTTGGCCTATTTCAGTTTTTTTTTCTCTACTTTGGGAATGGTGCCGGTACCAGACTGATTGGGAAAAATGTGTTATTTTGACTGAAATTAGGAACCTTTTTATGCATTTTTCAGCTACAAATAAGATTAGTCATCATGAATAAAGATAGCTAACAGCCTCCACTGTCCAGGTAGATCTATTGCGTGGTGATTTATATGAATATGTTGTATTTAAATGATTTCAGAGAAATCATTTGGTCTTGTGGAAATATTGAACAGCCATTTTGGGAATTTAAACATTGGAAATTGGGAATTTTAATGTCTATTTTCTATTGGGAACAGTACCGTTTTAGGGTAGTAGTTATATAAAGAAAAAAGACACTGTATTTGTTTTCATGAACACTGATAACCGAAGGGAGGTAATTGTGAATTATATAAATCAATATTTTCGTTGAAAAGTTAAGGGGGACAACTCTGGTTGTCATTAATAAATATTTTGGTTCAAAGAATATCATTGGTTAAATGTGATGATGGATAAAGTTGATGTCCGAGTGCAGACTGCAGAAAATTCATTTGTAAAAGAGTGATGTATTTCTTTCATAAACCCGGCATTTATAAAGCTTCATTCTTATCGAGTTGGCGGGTGCAGTCTGATAGCACTTATGTTTTATTCTCATTGATTTGTGTCTTCCCATTGATTCGTGACCTAAATAAATGTCTGGTAGAAACACTCCTGCAAGGACATACACCATCCGAAAACTACATAACTTTAACCGACACTAGATTTGACAATTCTAATTATCTACTCAAAATGTGTAATTGAACAGGTGTAAATGTGCTTACTGTTACCTACAGTCCATTTGATGACCTAATCAATATTACAATATAAACAATTAATTCCTGAATGTGAAAATGAAAGTTGCAATCAGCATCCATTGGCTATCATGTGACCAATTTGAAACGGATTATTTCATTGGTTGATTAAAATACAAAGCATTGCTGGGTCACAGAATCGTCCAATCAAACGATGTCTTACAACAGTTGCCGAGTATGTATCATGGCTTCAAAAAAATATTTTGACGGAAGAGAAATAAAAAGAAATGAATAGTTGATTGGTTTTGGAACAATTTCCAGCGGTAAGTTGTTTATTTTGTTTTGTTTTATCGATTTATTGCGGGCTGGTATAATGACATGGTCTGGAATTGCGTTTTTACACATAGAAAATCGAGTGTTGACAGGTTGCACGGTTGTGTCCTACCTAGCAAAAATATGATGTTTCATCCGAAATATCGGTTTGTTGTTCAAAAACGGTTTAAGTGGGGACAGTAATGTTATTATCAACGTCTAGTGATGTCATTTAACTGCAATTTAATATATAGCAGACTTCCCGAAAGTTGAAAAAAACTGTCAGACATTCGGTCTGACAAACCATGAAAATCTGTCGGACCGAAACAAAATCTGTCGGACCAAATAAAATTGATCAAAATCAATGAAAAACTTGTGTTTGTATTTCTAAGACACTTTATTTTTTTGCCGTAAAAATCGGCACAATCCGTACAGGGCATTTTCATCTCCTCCCTGTCATACACCAATGATTCATGGTTCTGCTTCCATTTTTCATTAAATTTTGTCTCAGGTCTATTCTTTTTATCCTTTTATTGCTGTTCTGCGCACTTTTCTGACGTAGATTTTCGTTTTTTCCCAGGTTTGGCACCTTTAGCGACGCCATTTTGTATACATGCGGCTTGGATAAAAGCCGGACAGTCGGATCGATCCGGAATAAAAAATTGTCGGACCTGATCAAAATTTATCGGACATGTCCGTCGGACCGACGTTTTTCGGGAAGTCTGATGTAGCTTTATATAATTTACGCAAGAATGACTTTGCAATTTTGACTTATACTGGACTAGGGGCATTCGGCCGATTTGGCGAGTTCAACCCCTTGTCTATATATTATATATACAATATATTTTTTTTTTAAAAATTACTTTTTTACACTATCCCAACACTGTGCTGGGTCCCTGTGCCTATTACAGGTCAAGTTGGTCTTTTCTAAAAAAAGACTGCCATTTTTTTTTAATGATTGTATATATTTATAGAGTAATGCTGTCCACTTATTCTAAGTTATAGTGTGTATGACTTAAAACATAACATATCTACTTTGTGTGGAGTCGGAACATATTTATTTTATATTTATAAAGAGACTGTTTATCAATTATAAATATTTTCTAATATCAAATTTGAGCATAGTATATCTTTGACAAATGCACCAATTGCATTGTATTTATGTCTGATATCTGTTGCGCATGTGAAATAAGTGTCGTGAATAGACGAGAAAGGCCCCAAAAAGCACCTGAAAATAAGGGTTGCTGGTCTGATTTTTCAAAATAAAAAACAATCTAGCTGAATCTTTTAAAAATTTTAAGAAAAGACAAGCACCGACAAGATATGAACAACATCATATTTTACACAATTCCACTTTATATTGGCATTATTGAGGTGGGAAATTCACACCTATTATTTAATTTCTAGAAGAGAAGCTGGTTCACTACAATCTTTGCAACTTAGCAGTCATCTCGTTTCACTAAAACATCACATTTCAATTAAACTAACGATATAAATTGATTACACTTAATAACACTACCGTTGCCTGTGGTAGCAGACACGCACGATGTGAACATCGCGAAATTCTATTACACTTCACTTAATTTCACTCATCACGCATGTAACACCAGGTCAATTACTTTCATATTAAAACATCAGAACGATGCACATCTGCAAAAGTTATATATTATATTTCTTACCAATATCTAGAGCCTGGGCCGTACTTTTTGGGATGCGAGTTCCAAATGTTGGCGAAACCCATCGTGAATTTTCGGAAAAGGAAGTGCGTGCAATCTTATTCTGTGATATCCGAAAAATACCCATAATGCAAGAAATCACGTTGAGCATCCAATACCAATTCGGTTTAGGTTTACTGAATATCGGTCCATATATAAATTATATATATGTTACAGTGAAAGTATAGAACCATGCATTTCACGGAACACCTGAAACTTGCATGAATTTCCCCAAGTGTGTCCAAATCAAATCAAATCAAATTAAAATTCATTTATTGTCGGTATACATATATAACATTTTACAAAACAGCTATATATGTACAGCTTTTGACCGACATACATGCATATAAACATAAAACTCATAAAAGAAGCACATTATGATAAGCTTTGAAAGACAAATGGTAAAAGACAAGTTGAATTACTATAATGTGGGATGTAGACACTAAATGTTATGATTTAAAGTAAAATAATAATTATTAATAAATAGTAATGATATGCTAAGGATATGCTTAAAAGATCTGTACCGTATCATAAGTGAATAAAATAATATATATCTAGATAAAAATGCGGAACATATTCGCACATACATAAAATAAGATTATATTAAAAGTGGGTGGATTCTGCTGATCTTGACCCAGGCCTAGCCTGGACTGCTATAAAAGAAAGTAAATAAGATATTGAAAATAAAAAGGATCACAAAAATGTGACCACTAATTAGGTTTTATAAATAAAAAATCCCCAATTCAAAATTTGCAAGAAGTGATCAGCAGCCTCCTCAATAAGCAAACTTCGCAATAAGCTGACAATAAGCAACAAAATTCAAGCACACTGGAAAAATAATACATGTACATAAACATTTATGTTGAGAATATTAACAAAATTTAAGCCAAATGTGAAATAAACAGATACATGTAAGTAAGCAGCAAAACAAAAGAAAGCAGGCAAGAAACAAAACTGAAGATGGAGCTAAACTATAATGCAGGTTTATTGACAGAAAGTACATGAGCAACTCTCTCCATTCCATGCACCAATTAAACTTTTAAATTGGTCATAATTCACTTCCATTCTGAGGTGTTGAGGAAGTGAATTCCATAGTTTAGGTGCATAGGAACGAAAAGAGTTGCTGCCATAACTGGTGGTTCTTACCTGAGGGATAATGGCTACTTTTTTATACCTAAAATTAAAAGAATGAGTTTTTATATTAACAAGATCATGTAAGTATGTTGGTCCTTGTTTATGAATAATTTTATGAATTTCGAGGGCTATAGTTCTGATTCGTCTTAATTTTAAATTTGGTAGTTTAGATTTTATTAAAAGTGAGTCATAGTCTGATTGATAGTCATCATAAATGAATCTTAATGCTCTTTCTTGAATTTTCTCTAGTTTTTTGTGTACTTTTCTCCACAGAAGTGCCAGGTGAGAGGGCAGTAATTAAAGTTTGATAGTATAAAAGAGTAATATATGTTTAATTCCCCCAATTTACATAAATTTTTACCTATTCTCTTTAGCACGTTTAGTTGTTTTGAGGCTTTTTTTACAAATGTCAGAAATATGATTATCCAATTTGAGTTTAAAATCAAAAGTTACCCCTAGAAGTTTAACAGATTCATCACATTGGATTGTACTATCATTTAAACTGAAACTTATATTTTGATCCCTAGTTTTTTTTTACCAATAGCAATAGCCTGGAATTTGTCGGGGTTTGCTTTCATATGATTGTCCGAAAACCAATGTATTAATGACGACTATCTGACTCTAAAGATTCAACAACATTGTCAATGTTTGTGTCACTGCATGATAAAGTGTTGTCATCTGCATAATTATAAAGATCACATTTGTGTACAAAATCAAAAATGTCATTTAAAAATATGTTAAATAATACAGGGCCTAGAATAGAACCTTGAGGAACCCCTTTATAAATATCTTTGAAAGAACTTAAATTAGATCCAAGTTTGACGCATTGTTTCCTATTTGTTAAATAATTAGTTAATAAATCTAGGGCATGGTCGGAGACCCCATAACATCTAAGTTTCATGAGAAGGAGGTCATGGGGTAGGCAGTCAAAGGCTTTTGACAAATCCATTAAAATAGCTGCTATGTATTTATTTTCATCCTGTTTTTTTTCAGTCTTCAGTAATTTTAAGTAGAGTGCTTTGACAGCCGTAACCTGGTCTAAAAGCAGATATGTAAGTATTAAAATGGTCATTGAAAAAGTCAGTTAGTTGGGTATTAATAGACCTTTCGAAGATTTTAGATAAAATTGGAAGGATACTAACAGGTCTGTAATTACCTTTATCTAGAGTACTATTTTTCTTATGGACCGGAATTACCTGAGCTATTTTAAGACTATCAGGAAAGATGGATGACTGGAAACTCAGATTAACCATATTAGTAATATGTTCCACACCTGAAGGTTTAGAAAATTTTAAAAGTTTAGCAGATATGCCATCTTGACCGGTTGCTTTTTTAGATGATAATTTATCAATCTGTTTACTAATGAAGGAGTTATTTACAGGTTGAAAATTGAGTTGTTTATCAGATTTAAGATTATTTCTTATAGAATTAAGGCCAGGGTGATTGTTGTTAATTGGTATTGAGTCCGCGCCAATGTCCTTAGCAACATGTACATAAAATTCATTAAAAATATCACACACCTGGGACTGATCACTTACTAGAATATCATTTTCACATAAAATCATGAATATCCTTTTTTACAATAGTACCTTTATTTGTTAAAAATGGTTTAACAGTAGGCCAAAATGATTTATTTTTACATCCACCTACACATCTCTCTAAAAAATATTTATTTATTGATTTTCTTTTAATGCTTGTGACAAGATTTCTTTGTTTACGGTATTTTTCCCAGTTCTTTGATGTTTTGTATTTATAATATGTATTTTGTAACATGCGTTTCTTATAAATAGCTTGTTTTAAGGTTTTATTCATATATGGTACTGTCTGGTCCATTGAACGTTTACGTTTTAAAGGGGCGTGTTTGTCTGTGACTTCCATAAAAGTTTTGCTAAAATTTGTGTATGCCTTGTTTACATTTACAGTGTTCTGGTTTAAGTATGATAAATTAGTCTGTAAATCCTCATTAAATTTTTCAATTTCAAAATTTTTAAAAGATCTATAATTAATCCAGTTTGGTTTTTTACTTTTAGATTCATCTTTTAGCTGAAATGCAATCAGATTGTGTACATCACTCAGTCCACAATTAAAATTACATATTTTCCCAAAAGAAGAATGGCTATTAGTTAAAATCACATCCAGCAGTGATGGTATACCATTTTTAGTAAAGCAGGTAGCCTTCTTAATTAGACTCGTTAAGTTAAAAACATCAATAATATCGTTTAAAGGAGCACATTTGGTTGGATCAAGTAAATCAAAATTTAAATCACCTAGTAAGACATATTCATCATACTTAGAACTACATTTATCTAGAGTTGTCATGCAGTTTTGTTCGAAAGTTTCATTTGACATAGATGGAGGTTTATATGCACCCATTAAAAGCCATTTCTTTTTATTTAAGATTACCTCTATGAATATAGATTCTATATCTGTAAATTCGAGATTTGATTTTCTATCTCCAGCTATATCTGACCTTAAGTACACTGCAATCCCACCACCTGGTGGAGGGTATATAAATGATGGGTAAATACATTTCATATGAAATCCCTGATTCCGAAACGAGCAACATGGTAAGCAACGAGGACCAATTTATCTTAAATTTATGAAATTGAAGGAACGATTGAAAGCATACGGCTGCAAAGAATAAGTATTACAAATATTTCCAGATCAGTCGCGAGAATGATCGCATCTACCTTAATGAAGGCTACTTTTGCGTTTAGCATTTAATGAATGCACCCCAAACAAAAACCAGCAACACAGAAGCACCAGAATGGAGCCGATAAGGGCACCAAACAAAAGTAGGAGAGGACATACACACGGGCAACACACTTGTCAACAGGGGGTTATTATAAATAATTTAACATTTTACCCCATGAGCGTATTGCGCAAAATGGCCGTTTTCATTGAAAAGCCTCCTGTAACAAGTTCAAACAGCTATAAAACTATGAAAATTGCTTCAATACTAATGAAACTTGGCAAAAATGTTGACTAGACCATAGCCTCTACAACAGCATGCTCAATCGTAAATTTCCTGTTACCATAACAACGGGGGAACGTCTCAAAATTGCCAAAAATCACTATCTGGCATTGTTTTTTTCCCCATCAAAACTGATTTCAAAGCGCTGCAACTTCTCAATGAATTGAGATAGAGTAAAAGGCTTTTCAGCGTCGGTTACTAGTTACCCTAAGATCGACCTGAGGCCATTTTTAGCCTGTCACATGTCCAAAATTTTCTTGGCGATGAGGGAGACTACCGCCCCCTTCAAACCCTTCAAATAGAAAGGGGCACATCCCCCTTCTGGCAACCCCCTGTTGTAACATTTGAACGGGGGCGGCGCCGAAAAAGTGGTCACTTTTTTAACAACATTTCAGTGTTTGGGGCCTAAAAAGGACATTTTTTCACTGTTTGAGGCCTCAAAAATGGGGGGGGGGGGGCAAAAAACGTCAAAACACGTATATATCAGGGAAAAGGTTAGTATAGGGCTCATAAAGACACCAAAGAAAACGACCAACCAAAAGGACAAGAAATGAACAAGGATGCATAGGTGCATAGGGATGGAACCAAAATAGTTGATGGTGGGGGGGGGGGGGCAAAATAACAACAAAAACATTAATAGTATTAAAAACAAACGACCAATTCAGCGGTTATTTACACTTGACACTTTACTTTTGAAGCCACTTCATGTGCGGACCAGTTGTGCAAATCCTTGTACTTGTCTTTGGTTTTTCATTTGGTAGACGTCCAAAAACCTCATGACTTGTGGTATCTCTAAAATGTTCTGATATCCGAAATAATATTTTGAAGATTTTGCATTTACTTCAGATCATACATTTGTAGGTGATAACAAGATATTGATACATATTTCACGTATCTATCACAATATTTTAATTATGTAGTTGTAAATTTATCATTATAAATTTCATAGGATTAAATACAATTCTTTAAGTCCCTTCGATTATTACTTTTTTATTTAAATATTTCCCTTACTATAAAAATGCAAGATTAGTTGAGACAACAGTAATTAACTTTAAATCTTTAAAAATAAGGAATTTAAAATAAGCAATGATATGTTTTCATAGAGAAATGTGTTCAATATCTACAACAACATTCAGTTGTTTTGCAGCTTTGTTACATAAACAATGTGTCTGTGACATGTTTGTCAAAACTAAGTTAGAAATCAGATAAACCCCTATTGAATCATACTATTCTCCTAATAAAATTTCTTGGTGATCAATTTGCAAAGTTTTGCTTCAGATAAAAAATCTTAAATTACGGCTACGTATTACGATTTAATAGTAAATCGATACTACATTTTTCAAGTGCCTCTGAGTTATGTGAAAAAAAACATCGACATCATATGATAATGTTACCGAGATTAGTTCACATAGATTTTGTCACTTACCTAGACAAATTATGTAATTATAATGTTGTTCAAAAATGTCTACGCATGGTGCTTCTATAAGAAAACAGAAAAATGCAAAAGGTTTGAAACTCCCGTTTTCAGTACGCGGAGCATTTTCCAAATTAGAGCTGCTTTGAAAGTTACCGTCCACGCCTGTGGCATCTCTACCCTTGTTTTGAGAATAAATAAAATCAAATATTTCAAGAAAGACCATCGTTGTAGGTGAAAATGCAACTGCAAGCTGTCATCACATTTGGAACACCTCGTCGATAATACGTCAATTCCCCAGGCATCACATAAGTTAACCACACTATTTAAATATGTAATGATGTTTAAGCAACGTTACATCCCGCAGATATGTTCATACCGCGGTCATCAGAGAACATTCAAGGTGACATTTCCATCCTATTCTATGAACAGCGACATATATGGTCACATAAGTAATGAATTTAAAGTTTTATACATTATTTTGAAAAATTTAGGCTGTCGGTGGATGTTAAAATATAAATACTTTTTAAATAACTGGTTATTTCAAAGACTTAGATCACAGTTACCGTATATATTAAATCAAATAAAGCTATATGGTGTTATTTTTATTATAAATATCGTGAATCAAAAACACGTTTAGTATAATTTATTCAATAATATGGATTAATTTTTGTTTGGTGTTACAATAGCCACTTCAGTCAGGGGCGGATACAGAACATGATTTCCTGGGGGGGGGGGGTGGCTGACATATGGGTGGAAGAATTTTACAAAAATAATGCAACAGGCGAAAATTGAATATTGGGCCAGCATCTTGTTCTTGTGACAAAAAATTAAGAAAAGTATATGTAATTGGGGTGGGCGTGGGAGGGGTGCCCCCTCCCATGGACTGAGAAAAATTTGAAATATGAGGTTGAAAATGGTGTTATATCCTTGACTTTCTAGTGCTGTTTATGGTACCTTTGGATGGTTTTACAAAACACTGTATTTTGTATAGGTTAGTGTTTGCTGGGTCTTTCAAAAAGAATTCCCCCGGTGTTTAGTAGTGAACATTTACAAAATACCAGCACACTTGCCGATGTATGCATAACTGTTGATAATAATAAATTCAACACTTGATCAGTTCGGAATAATAGACCATTTTCCAAAGTAAAGTGATACTAAAATACTGCTTTCCTAATGTACAAAAAAATAATTTCAAACACTAGTATTCAATAAGATTTTTTTCCATCAATGAATCCATTTTAGATACTAAAGAGGTTAGTACAACTTAAATTCTATTTAAAGAATATAACTGCCATAAAAAGTTATTAAAAGCAAATGACAAATCCTTTCATCTTAATAAAAAAAAATCTTAGTAAAACAAGTTATTCAAACGCGATTCCTATAATAATATGTTTATAAAATTCTCCATCTTTTTAAATTACAAATAATAATTTTTAATATCTTAATTATAGGGCTTACACAAAGGAAATGGAAAAACAAAGATAGTAAAATATGGTGTACAATGTAACTCATCTATTTGCCACTATCTGTGACTATTAATTTCATTAGACCTACAAATCAATTATGCGGTTTAAACATTGAAGTCAGTCAAGCATGTTGATAGATATATAAAGATCTCTGTCAAGCCCCCAGGCAGGAGATTAACAACTGGATGACAGCAATTAATGTTTTGATAAGAGAGTACAATAAAGTTTGAAACTGACAAAAATATATTCCAGCCGAGCTGGTAAATGAATCTTTGGGCCGAGCTGGGGGGAGGGGGGCTGCAGCCCTGAAGCCCGGGCCTGAAACCGCCACTGACTTCTCAGTCTTTTCCGAAAAGAGAAATATATAGTGGTGATTGACCTATAGTTTAGCATTCAATTACTCTACGTGATGTTCCTGATTCTTATAACTGAGGAAAAGGATATGCTTGATTAGTAAAAATGGGTTTCAGAATAAATTAAATTTTTTGAAATAAGAAATTCATGCATTTAGAATAAAAGTGCTAGTTTTATCATCCAACATATTTCAAAGATATTTTTAATAGACAACATCTTAGTTGGAGACGTTATATCATTCTTATGAATCTATATACAGATACACTTTATCTTATTCTATAAATGATATACTACAAAAATAATTTCTGTTAAAATCAAACACTTCCATTTACTTCCGGAGAAATTGTTTTCATCGACAACCATAATTTTACCAGAAAATGATTTCATAGAATCAGAAAGGCAGTATTCATCAAGATGTCGACAATAGATTTAGCTAAACAACAATCACAGGAAAATTTTAAAAGGTGAAACTCTTTGGCGTATTTTTATACCATCTCCTAAATAGTTTTCGTGAAAAAAGATGATCTGACAGCCGTAAATCAGGTGATAGTGCCCCTTACAAGTTACAGTTTATAGTGAGTTACAATGTATTCACAGGTGGCCATAATTTGTAACCCTAAGCAATTTAGAGTGCTAGTTTGATAAACTATATTTTCAAATAATAAAACTTTCTATTTTGAGTTGGCAGATGCATTCAATTTACTTTGATGTTTGGAAGTGGTTAGCCGTATGGGCCCGAACAGCTAGCCAAAATTTCTAGCCGTATGTGAGTCAGGTACGACTAGCCAGGACTCACTGTATTGTCTAGCCGTACGGCACTTTTCGAAATAATATGAAGTCGAACATGCATGTGTTATTTTGTGCCTCATGATTATTATTTGTTGTTTTATTTGTATGAAAGATGTTTTTTGTTAATTATGCGCATGGATCAAATAAATAATGATCGAAGTGGAATAAATAAAAAGAAGATTGAAAAAAAATGGTGAATGTATAATTTTCAAATACAGTACAGTAGATAAAAGCACAATCAATTAATTAGCCTTAATTAAAGCTTACCCAGGGACTGACAAAAGAATTTAGAATGCGTTTCACGGAACATGCAAACTTTCTTTAATGATGGACAAACTTCTATACCGTCGGTAATTGACGCAATTATCAGAGCCCAACAACAATTATTTTCGTTTTTTTTGTTTCATTTTAAAGGTGTCAAAAATTAAACTTAATAAAACAAAAAAGGATTATCATCAAAATTTTGTAAACTATTTCAATTGATGTGATTTAACTGCGACCAAACGCTATTTTTTCTCGACTCTTGAGATGACAAAGATCAATATTCTTACTTTTTACTGTAGCCAACAAGAAGATTAATCTCTAAATAGTAAACATACGAAGACAATTGCTGTTTCTTGGTTAAAATCCTCGCTTAAAGTCATAAAATAACATATGCATTTTCGACTTCCATATAATTTTGAAAATGCTGTACGGCTAGCCAATACAGTGTGTCCTTGCTAGTCGTACGTGACTCACGTACGGCTAGAACTTTTGGCTAGCCGTACGGGCCCACTTCCTTGATGTTTTAAAAATATCCAATTGTTTTCTTTCTTTACAATTCTTAACAAACATTTGTTGAGACTTTGTGTCATACATAGTAATAGTGCTGACTAGGATAATGACAAATTAAGGGTGTAATATTATGTGGTTTTGTATGTGAGTATATCACAAGTAGACAACGTATAACTCTAATGAGAAATAAGAGACACAAGTGTGTTCTATGACTACAAGTTTAATACTGGAGATAAACTCTTATCAAGAACTGCTGTACTACTTTCTAAGCATGCGCAGGTATACATTTATCTAAACAGTCTCATATTACAAAGGACGACCAATGAGACCTAAATTATCTGTTGAAATGGATAACTGTGCAGATCTTGTGAACTTAAGTTTACCAAAAGATTCTTGTATGGAAAAATCAAGTGTAGTGATGGGTCCTACCAAACAGTAGACACTGCTAAGGTTCAAAGCTTGCGCTCCAAATCCTGGCGCAAATTTTACCTTAGAAAAGGTACATCTGATGTTGTATGTAGAGGCGAGATATTGCCCAGTCACGAAAATAGCGCAATATCTTGTTGCGCAGTTCAATTAGTTGGACTAAGTGAAGGTTATGCTGATAAAACTATATATAATCTATTATATTTATGATAAGCCAAATATCAACATATAAAAACAAATTTCTGACATGAACTCCCTAGTAATAATTGATAGGTAAAAACTTTCAGATTTGAAATACAGTAATTGCTTTATTGAACAATTGCACATTTATTGATTGTGCAAAGAGAATTTGCAAATTAAAATAAGGTTAAACAAATGTGTGTAATTCTGGTAAGGTTTCATAAAGGGTCAAATCCAAAACCTTAATGCAGTAACATACATTAATGATCTTTTTACTTAGACACAGTGTGAACTAGTTGTTGCTTTTATTGTAATCAAGGCATTAATCAATCAATCATATTAGTGTTTTCTTGCTCAGCAATTGATTTTTCTCGTTTCAGTGATGCTAAAACATCTAAATGGCTTGATGCATACCATGATCCAGTTGCCTCCCTTTACACATTTACTCAGTGTATAACACTGGCAGATATCCAGGCAGATGGGGATTGGAAACTCATCATTGCAGATCTCGGCTCTGGCTCCTTTAACATGAAACTGAAGGTTTATAAAGGTATGAATAACCAGAGTTTCCTCTAGATCAAATCAAGGTTATGAAATATAAAAAGACTTAATTTTTTTTTTATTTATTTTTGCAGGACCATATTGTATATTTGAGTTTGTAGGTAATTTATTTCTTGCTATTTTATCTACATGTTGTATGCTTCTTAACTTTTTACCTACAAGGGTTACACAAACAATAAAAGAAAGTAATTTCACTAATCATAATACTTATGTTGGTTGTCAATTTTATTTCAGGGACAGATTTAATCAGTGAAAATACAATAATAGATCTGCCCACAGGTGTTGTAACATTCTATATGGACACACACGAACCAAGAACTCCGGGTATTTATACATTTGTTCTACCTTATTGGCAATCTACTATGAAATGACAATTGGCCAGCAATTACCCTGCTGAATTTCTAAAATAGACTTGTCCAGTTTTCAATTATGTAACTGTTCATTATCAATTTTGGTGATATGAAGATGAAAATTAAATGATAGCTAACAATGTCCTGCCTTGTCACAGTTTGCTTGAACACTTTCCGTTTCAATGAATATGTATAGTTACAGGAATAGGGGACCTATGAACAGAAGTTTGTAGGCTAATGTCAAAATACTAAAGTGCTATTTTTTGTGATGTTTATTTCATATTGTATGTTTGTTTCATTCATTTTACGCCTTTTCCCAACAGTATTTCAGTCATATAGGCGGGTAGTTTCCTAACCATCATTACTGGAGAGTTACACCAGTACTAGACTACCTTCCTCCGGGCTAAACTACCAAAGCATCTCCCAGGGATCGAACCCACGACAGAGAGGTAACAGGATTAGAAGTCATCGACTCTAACCCCTCGACCACGGAGGCGGTTGTTTATTTCATAGATGAAATCTTAAAATTTTCTACTTTGTACATAATCTTAACACAAACTTTGTTGCTTATGTCTAAAATAGGTTTATATGAGTAGGAAGCAGTCATAAAAATACTTAAATATGAATGATTTTTTGTTTTATTTCAGCTATAGCCGTAGCATCAGGACCATTTATATATATTTACAAGAATCTCCGTCCATATTTCAAGTTTACATTGCCACCTCTAGAAGTAAACTCTGTGGAAGAAGATTTGTGGAATCAAGTCAGAGATGTATGTTATTTTTAATTTTGTTAAAGGAGTCTAAAAAATAACAATTGAAAACTAGCAAAGATCGACTGGGGCATTTAAAAAGGACAAAATATATCAATGAAGATACCTAGATTGAGCAAATGAACGATTTTTTTTTTCAAAGAAGTTAAAAATTCTTAGTGGAGTCCCTTTAAAATTATTTGAGTTACGAAAATGATTTTTCTGCATATTTGTAGAATTCTTTAAGCATGTTTTATCTTTTTGAAACCATTATACATATGTATATTGCATTGTTAAATGTTTGAAAATTGAAGTTTAGTCTATGGCTAGTTAGAATAGTCTGCCATTTGTAACATTTGATTCTTTACAAGTTTAAGATAATGTAATCAGAGACTGAGCTACTGAATTTTCTTCCTTGTTTATTTGGCTCATGTTTCAAAATATTTAAATTAAAGGAAGATGGGGCAACCTATTGGTTAAGGTTTCTGTCTTTCAACCCAGGGATCATTGGTTTGAGCCCTACACAGTTTACAACCATGTTTTTTCATATGACACCAGTACTGGTTTGTTCAAGGATGGTTTAAATAAGCATACAACCTTTGTCATAATCAATATGTTTAGAGTAAAGCACCTAAATGATGTTTATAGGAAATAGTGATTCATATATTTTCAATAGTTTGATATATCTCTGAAAACTTTTTTTCCAGGGTCGCATAAATGTATACGTATTGAGGGAGATGTTGGAAGGAATGAGGTAATTGAATATATGTGCACTTTATGTTTTATTTTTGTTGATTTTACTATTCCGTTAACTTAATATAGCAAAGACAGTTTGAAGTTTCAGTTTTATAGTGGCAATTACAGGTTTTTCTTGTTTTAGGGTCTTTATTTATTTACTGAAAGATGCATGCATATAAATTATTATTTATACATTACAACTGAAAAAAATAGCATGTAATTATATAATAAAAATAGCATGTAAAAAAATTGGAATTTTGTACAGTTTTCTATAGAAGGAGCAACTTAACACCAGTGATATGAGTAAACTTAAGATACATGTCCACCAAATATATTATGACAAAAGGTTTACCATATATGGTTGAGAGGTTCTAGTAGATAAAAAATGCATCAATGCTAGTATAAATACAACCCAGAGGAAGATCCTATAATTTCAATTTGTTTTTAGAATGAGTAAAGTTGTCATACAATGATAAATCAAAATTGCCATTGTGATTCTGTAATATAAGTTGATTTTACTTATTTTCAGAGCTGACGGTTCAGCACTGACTGTTAGGTCACTGAGGTTCTTGCAGTTGACCGATGCTGGTGACATGGTTCAGTTTTGTGAAGTGTATAAAAACTCTCCTTTGAAAAGACAGACTGTGATAACATGCCTCGGTACCTTGAAGAAATCCATGTCAGAGGAAGATGCTATTAGCTGTTTGGTACTGGGAACTGAGGATAAATCTATATATGTCCTTGATCCAGAAGCTTTCACAGTTCTTGCAACTGTATGTATATGTAAACTTTTTAATTTTATATTAAAAGTAAAAATATTAATCTCATTAAGATTCATTGGTGACAAAGTTGAAAGAAAGTTATTAACATTTTTCCCACATTTTTTAAACTTTTTATGCCCCCACAAAGTGGGAGCATATAGCGTTGCACTTGTCCGTCCATCTGTTCGTCCATCTTTCCGTCCGTCCGTCCCAAAATCTTGTGAACGCAACTCCTCTTACACCGGATGGCAAATTTTGCTTAAACTTCCAGGGATGAACAACCTTAATGTGTAGATGGTAGTAAAGGAAGGCATTTTCGCTGCAACCAAATTTAACAGAATTATGGCCTTTTGTTGATTTTTCACTATATACTATATAGAAATTTTGTGAACGCAACTCCTCTTAAACCAGATGGCAGATTTTGCTTAAACTTCCAGGGATGAACAACCTTAATGTGTAGATGGCAGTTAAGGAAGGAATTTTTGCTGCAACCAAATTTAACAGAATTATGGCCCTTTGTTGATTTTTTCACTATATACCATATAGAAATTTTGTGAACACAACTCCTCTTAAACCGGATGGCAGACTTTGCTTTAACTTCCAGGGATGAACAACCTTAATATGTAGATGGAAGTAAAGAAAGTAAGTTTTGCTGCGACCAAATTTAACAGAATTATGGCCCTTTGTTGATTTTTTCACTATGTAATATATATATATGTTGTCGGTGGGTGCATCTGTGTCCTTTGGACACAGTTCTAGTTTATTGTTAGTGTAGTGGATATTGTTTTGTAAAAAAAACAACGCACAAAACAATAAAACTGAGTTGTCAATGTAGATTCTGGTCAGACCTTGCAGATGTGCAGGCCATTGCTCTCAGATGTGCCGGCCACTGCTCTCAGGGGCACCGGCCTCTGCTCTTAGAGGAATAATCCTCTGCTCTTAGAGGCATTGGCACTGTTAAATGGCCCAGCCTCTGCTCTCAGAGGCACCAATCTCTGCTCCCAGATGCGCCTGCCTCTGCTCTTAGTTATGCAAGTCATGCTTGCTTTATATTCTCACACATGACTGTCATCATTGTCAGACCTGATAGTGTAGGATTTAAATGCAAATTGAGTTTAAGCTGTCTAGCTTAGGATGTTTACTGTTCAACTTGAAACACCAACATGTTAACATGGTTAGTTGTTATTTCATTTCAACAATTTTGTCTTCTGGACATGAAATACAAGAAAGAATATCTTCTTTGTTGTACTATACATGTATGTTACACCACCATATTCTAATGTCTACCTCGACCTATTTGTATTTAAGGGTATTGTTCAATATGAAATAATATTTATGTATTTACACATACATGTTAGATACATCTTTTATTACCTTGAGTAGATACTGAACATTAAATGTTGTGATAATCTCTTCAAATCATTGATAAGCAGTTGAAATACACATGTATTTTCAGATGAATTTACCGAGTGTTCCAGTTTTCCTAAGTGTGACAGGAATGTATGATGTAGAATATAGAATTGTTGTAGCTTGTAGAAATGGATGTATCTATACCCTAAAAAGGTAAGTTATCTATTTAAGCAGTGAAAAGTAAGATGTCTTAGTCAACAGAGAAACAAGGCATCCATGGCCGAGTGGTTAAGGTCGTTGACTTCAAACCACTTGTCTTTTACAGCAGTGGGATGAAATCCTATTAAGGACATAAGATTCTTTCATGTGAGCAAGCTATCCAGCTAGCTTATGGAACTTTGTAGACTCTACTCAGGTGACTGAAATAACGCACAGAGACTGAGAGAGGCACTTGCGGTCTTCACCAGTAAAACTAGAAAGACATCAAATGACCTTTACAGTATTGTAGTGACTGTAAAACGCAACAAATAAAAAATAAATAAATAAATTCAGAAGAAACAAAATCAAAATTTGAAGGTAACATTACAGTCTTATACACACTTTGAAGGCCTTTTCCTGCAAATTGCAAATGTTATACATGTATATATCAGTGTTCCCACTTCTATTTTTCATTGGGGGTATTTTTACCCCTTACCTTTGAAAACTGGGGGTAAAATAAAAATTCAGGGGGTACATAAATTTGTACAATTCTGACTTTCTGTGCGTATTTTTACCCTCTTGCCTAAATTTCTGTATGTGAATTTTGGCATGTATGCGTAAAATACGCACATATGTATGTAAATGGGAACACTGATATATATCCTTTATATTTGGGACATTTGTCAAGGTCATGACAGAACTAACTGTTTCAATACTTGCCTGAGCTTACATGAAGCTTGAATTTGCAATAATTTGCAATAATTTGCAAGTTAGAGCCTCATGCTTGTTTGTTTAAATAATGATATACATCTGGATATTATTTTAATAATTGTTCAATTGCAGATTTATAGGTTGATCTCATTTTTGTCTTTTACACAATAATTATTGAACTTGTATACAATTTATTATAGAGGATTAGATGATCCAGCCAAAAGCTGTATAGAGCTTAGTTCACAGATAGTTGGTATGGAACGACTCAACAAAACAATCTATGTAGCCTGTATGGACCAGACACTCAAATGTTTTACTTCTAAGGTAGTGTAACTCATTTATAACCTGTTTTTTGTCATTAAATATAACACATGCATTTATTTCTCTTTAAAAAAATTAAAAATTGCAGACTTAAGATTAAGTGTAACATCTCTTACAGCCCCATTACCTGCTGAAGTGGTGTTTAATCTTCAACACTAAATGTGCTGGAATAAATTATCCTGAAAGACAGTAAACTATAGGAGTGAAGTATGAGGAAACCTTTTACAGCTGCAAAACATGCATTTTTCTCCTAATCTTTATACTTTAACTATCTGGTGTAGTTAACAGCAAAATTTGAATTGATTTTGCAGATAGATTGTGACAATTCAATTGTTGACAATAATATTCTTTCTTTGATGTATTCATTGTGAATGTATGACAGTAAAGTAGTATCCATCTGGTTAGAAATGTGGCTGAACAATTTTTACTACATGTATAAGTTTGGGAGTATGATGATTTCAGTTATATGTATTTTATATTACAGGGTAAGAAAATGTGGACAGTGAAGTTACCAAAGAGTATCACAACTATAGAAGTGGTTGATTATAAACCTAAAGCTTTTAAAGCAGTCCTAGTGGCTTTATCTAATAATGAAGTACATGTATATAAGGTAAGATTGTAAAATGTACCTATGTCTTATAGATATTTTAATTGCATATAATTATATATTTTCAATAATGGCACTAATAGTTTCACTCATATATTTTTAAAGCAATTTATGTGATATAATTCCACTAGAATGGTCCCAGCCTTATGTTTTATACTGGCACTACTTTGTCATTATATTTCTGGCTCATAATGAAATCAATAGTTATCTCAGTTGTCACTTTCAAATCACTTGTCACTCTCCTCTGTATGTTTTAAAGGGATACTCAGGCAAATTAATGGCAAAAATATTAAAATTATCTTGTGTACTCAAATCACACTAAAATGACATATTTTTAAAGTACCAGAATGAATTTCTGTATCATTTCTATATATATTTTGGGTTTTAAGCATAAATACATCTATATATGTTGAACAAAATTTTGACGCCAACAGAATCCGCGAGTAGTTTTAAAACAGGTCATGCGACTTGAATAAACCCTGAAAGTTACAATAACAGATATTGTGGATATTGTATGATCGAAGTAGGTCCAAGTCATTTATTTGACATGTTCTTTAACATTTCCAATGTTCACTGTGACAGCTATTGTGAAATCTTAATGCTCTAACCTGACCCACATGGGTCAAGTTAGGAAACCACTATTTTATTCTTTACAAGGAGAAAAGTTTTGTTCCTGTGACTGCCTAGTGTATTCATTTTGAGGACATTTACAAAATAATGAATGAAAAATTCAAAAAGAAGAAATGAAAATTTTGCCTGTGCCTCCCTTTAATCCCACCTGAAGTTTTGAAGCCATTTACCTAGCAAATAAACTTAAGGCAGTTGGTTCTGAAGGTTCTGTCAAGACACCTTAAATTTTCCTTTATAACATGTACCGGATTTGTGTTTC
This sequence comes from Ruditapes philippinarum, assembly GCF_026571515.1. NCBI lineage: Eukaryota > Metazoa > Mollusca > Bivalvia > Venerida > Veneridae > Ruditapes > Ruditapes philippinarum. The sequence goes on along the minus strand of NW_026863909.1, from coordinate 32,891 downwards.
TGTGATATAGCAAACAAGGAAGAATATTATTTTGTTAGATATTAGAAAGTCATATGTAGCATAGTGTTTTTATACCATTCTTTTATGTGACAGGAGAAATACCTTGTTGATGTAATAAAAACAGATGATGTGATTACTGCCATGAGATTTGGGAGGTTTGGTCGAGAAGATGGGGCTTTGGTTATGTGTACAAGTAGTAAGTTGATATTTCTTTAAATCGTTAGTTGTATGCTTGACCTTGTTTTCTTCTTAACCATTAAAGTATGAAATATGTATAAAGGACAAACATTGCTTTGAGTTTTTGTAACTGTCCATTTTTAGCTCACCTGTCACAAAGTGACAGGGTGAGCTTTTGTGATTGCTTTTTGCGTCCGGCGTCCGTCTGTCCGTAAACTTTTGCTTTAAATGACATCTCCTCATAAACCACACAGAAACCGAAAGAAAAAACTTTAAATATCTTCTTTTAAAGAACCCAAAGAGCTAGAGCTTAGATATTTGGCATGAAACATCTTCTAGTGAGCGTCTACCAAGTTTGTTTAAATAAAAGCCCTGGGGTCAAAACTGGCCCCCCGCCAGGAGTGTCATTGTTTTTTAACTATATGTGTATAGTAAAAACTTTAAAAAATCTTCTTTTAAAAAACCCAATGAGCTAGAGCTTAGATGTTTAGCATGAAACATCTTCTTATGGGTGTCTATGTTTGTTCAAATAAAAGCCCTTTGGTTAAAATTAGCCCTGCCGGGGGGCGGGGCGAGGGGGAGAAGGTCATTGTTTTTCATTATATGTGTGTAGTAAAAACTTAACATCATGAAACATCTTCTAATGGGTGTCTTCCAAGTTTGTTCAAATAAAAGCCCTGGGGTTTAAACTGGCCCCGCTCCGGGGGCCTATATACAGGTGAGCGACCTCAGGGCCATCATGGCCCTCTTGTTTTGAAAAGGTCTTGATATTAAAAGTAAACACTGAGCTGCCAGCAAAGTGCAGACTAGCTTGACTCTATGATGGTGACATGGTTGCTGTTGTTGTAGCTATGGCAGTAATAGTTTCCTGCACCAGCTAATCAGCTTGAATTAATTTATTTTCTTACCATATTCATAAAACTTGTGAGATATGATACAATTATCTAGATATTCATTCATTTACTGTGTTATGCCATTCATTCTGTACAACTTCAAGAGACCATAACAAAAAAGGCATTGTCAAACCTTTGTAAATTTTTTTCTCACACTTTCCTTAAATGAAAATATTGACTAGTTATTAACTGCAATAAATATGTGTGTCATTAATTCATTCAGATGGTGGGTTGCTTATCAAGATACTGAAAAGGACAGCTGTGTTTGAAGAGAGGGATCTTTCAGGGGGACCCCCTGCTGCTCAAAATGTGAAATTAAACGTGCCCAAGAAAACCAAATTGTTTGTAGACCAAACAATGAGGGAAAGGGAAAGTGCAGTCAGTAAGTATTTTGACTTGAGAAAATTTTATTGAGGTTGTTGTTATGTTTATATTGGCCCTTGTTAAAGGTGCAATTTGAACCGAAAATAAAGCAACTGGGGCAACCTTTTCACAGAACCATGGAGATTCATTCAACCGTGGCATCCTTTGATGAGATCTTCAAGTCTTTTAATGTAATAAATTATCATAAATTTGTTTCTTTTGAAAGTTAGTTTAAGTGTATGTGCTTGGATAGTTTTGAAATTTCATCTTTTCTTATGTGCAACTAGTGTGTTAATGATATTTCTGTTTATTTAACGTGTGAAGATCTTAAAATATAATATCTCTTATCCTGCATATGGCAACAGATTATAACCATGCTACCAGTGCACACCAAGATCAGCTGGCACATCCATGCCATGTAATCATGGTTTGCACTAGTCATATTTTGTCAATACATATTTTGAAATTTTCCCTAAACATGATAAATGGTTTTGTCCAGATTGAAAGGTAGACAAGTTCACTTAAGTTTGGTTAATATTAAAAATAAGCTCTTGTATATTTGTAGCAATGCACAGGACATTCCAGAGGGACCTGTATTTGTTGAGATTGAATACAGCTAGGGAGTACGCCAAGGCCTTGAATAATGCAATGAATCCTATCTCTACAGATCCCATGGATCCCCTAAAACTATCTGCACAGGTTAGGGATTATTGTTTAATCTTTATATATACTTATTTTTAATGTATTTGAATCATAGTCATACTTCTTTAGAAATGATGTAAACTGATAAATAACATAAAGTATTAAAAGGTGAAAATGTCATTTAAAACAAGCAAAGAGGAAAGGACATAAAATGTTCATTTCTGAAAATTAAGCTTTCAAATTTTGTTGACATAACCCAGTTATCTAGATTCTCAATTTCAAGCAAATTTTGAAATTAACTGAAACTGAAGTCAAGATGAGTGTTTGGTATTTTAAGTGGCTAACTTTCAAATGACTCATCTTAGTTTGGACAGTTTTATTTATCCAAAATAAAGCTAAAACTTCTTACAGCATGGAGTTGATGATAAATATATCCTATGTGACTAATATATAATTCTGCATCCTATGTAAGTTTCATTAATGCTTTTTCTTTATTTTGTTATACAGGTTCAGGGAATAGGGCCCACATTTAAACTGACAGTCAACCTTCAAAACACATCATTAAGTCAAGCATCTACCAATCTCCACATTACATTTGACTATGATGATAAACTTTACAGTTTCCGCAGGACATATATACCTGTAAGTATTATTATACATACATGTTTTTATGGTAGGGTTTATATCACACCACCACTGTTAGGTCCAGCTTTACTGGTGTAAAAAGATCTCGGGTGCCCCTCATTGCATTATTTCAGTCACAAAAGGGTACCTGAGTAGAACCACGTGCATTCTGTAAGCTAGGTGAATAGCTTTCTCTCGTAAAAAAAGCCAAAGTCCCCGGTGAGCATTGAAGTTGGAAGTCAAGCAACCTTAACCACTAGGCCATGGATGATAGGCATACATACCTATAAGTATAGCAGGAGATACACAACTATTTAGGCAATGATTAAACTTGTATTAACAGAAGTTTGTTTGTATACTAGTATGTGTAATGTTGAGTCAGCAGTAACAATAATGGCCGAGTCCCAGATTTGTCGGTTTCTACTTGTATTTATTTTCATAACTACAATACCTGGTGAAATAAAATCATTTTTCTGAGAAACCTTGTATGATTAATTGTAGTCATTATATTATACATGATGTTGTAAGACTACTTACCTTAAACCGGAGGGGTCAATATCTTTGAAAATTTATTGGCTAAAGGGATGTGTTTGATAATTTGTCTTTTCTTCTGATAAACATTGAAAATTACTAGGTATCTAATATATTTCTGTTAACATTTTAGCCTGTTAACCAGTTAATGCATAATCTTTCATTTGCTATGGACAGAAATAAATTACTTGTTTTATAAATCAGTTTTATAGCCAGGTGAACAAAGACTGATGGCTTTTGATCAGAACAAACTAACAAGTATTCATTTAGTATTTTATGTTTGGCAATTTTATATTTCAGGTTCCAATGTTAGTTCCAGGACTCAATTATACCTTTGAGACTTACATAGAATGCCTGAATGATAAAGGTGTTTCAGACACTGTTAAGGTAAACACAGTTTTTTAGCTCACCTGTCACTTTGTGACAGGGTGAGCTTTTGTGATCGCTTTTCGTCCGGCGTCCGTCCGTCCGTAAACTTTTACTTTAAATGACATCTCCTCATAAACCACTAAGCCAATTTCATCCAAACTTCACAGGAATGTTCCTTAAGTGGTCACCTTTAAAATTGTTCAAAGAATTTAATTCCATGCAGAACTCTCGTTGCCATGGCAACCGACAGAAAAAACTTTAAATATCTTCTTTTAAAGAACCCAAATAGCTAGAGCTTAGATATTTGGCATGAAACATCTTCTAGTGAGTGTCTACCAAGTTTGTTCAAATAAAAGCCCTGGGGTCAAAATTGGCCCCGCCCCAGGGGGTCATTGATTTTCCCTATATGCATATAGTCAAAACTTAAAAAATCTTCTTTTAAAGAACCCAAAGAGCTAGAGCTAAGATATTTAGCATGAAACATCTTCTAATGAGTGTCTACCAAGTTTGTTCAAAGAAAAGCCCTTGGGTCAAAATTGGCCCCGCCCCAGGGGGTCATTGATTTTCCCTATATGCATATAGTAAAAACTTAAAAAATCTTCTTTTAAAGAACTCAAAGAGCTAGAGCTAAGATAATTAGCATGAAACATGTTCTAATGGGTGTTTACCAAGTTTGTTCAAATAAAAGCCCTGGGGTCAAAATTGGCCTCGCCCAGGGGGTCATTGATTTTCCTTAAATGTGTATAGCAAAAACTTAAAAATCTTCTTTGAAAAAGACCCAAATAGCTAGAGTTAAGATATTAAGCATGAAACATCTTCTAGTGAGTGTCTACAAAGTTTGTTCAAATAAAAGCCCTGGGGTCAAAATTGGCCCTGCCCCGGGGGTCATTGATTTTTCTTAAATGTGTATAGCAAAAACTTAAAAATCTTCTTTGAAAAAAACCCAAATAGCTGGAGTTTAGATATTAAGCATGAAACATCTTCAAGTAAGTGTCTACAAAGTTTGTTTTAATAAAAGCCCTGGGGTCAAAACTGGCCCCGCCCCAGGGGTGTCATTGATTTTAACAATATGTGTATAGTAAAAACTTTATAAATCTTCTTTGAAAAAACCCAATGAGCTAGAGCTTAGATGTTTAGCCTGAAACATTTTCTTATGGGTGTCTACCAAGTTTGTTCAAATAAAAGCCCATTGGGTTAAAATTGGCCCTGCCAGGGGGGGGGGGGGGGGGGAGGCCTATATACAGGTGAGCGACCTCAGGGCCATTATGGCCCTCTTGTTTGGATATGTCCTCTTTGTTTTTTGCTGCCTTGTAGTATACATAGTTAACTACTGATATTTGTTTTATTAAGTTTTTAACATATTGTAAATGTTTGAGTTAGATAGAGGTAAAAAAAACAACTAGTTTTAAGTAATTTAACTGTAGCTTTGTGACCCCTCTAAAAAAGGTGTGTCAGTTTGCTTTTAAGAATAGTTTAGCAATTCCTGGAGTATAAAGTCAAGACAGAACGCCTACACAGTGACTTTGTTAAACGATAGTCTGAATTGCTAATTAATTTTAGGCCGGATGCTAATAACGTGATCAAACTTTCTGGCATTTAGAAATTATGCAACTGCTGCATGTAAATTGCTCTCAATGTCTTTTGCTATTTATTTCAGGTGTATGTATTGAAGGAGAACAAAAGCGTTCCTATTATTACAGGAGTTATCAGTATGCCAGTCAGTGAGACACTGGTTGTGGTGTAACATCATTTTTACGTTTTAAACTTAGATTTGTGTCAACAGGCATCATATAATCATTGGATCATTATTCTTTGTGAATTGAGAACAATAATTATGTGAAACATAGGAAACACATTAAGTTAAAATGCACAAATAGTAACTATGCCTTTAGGGTATACAAACTAACGTTATCCATTCTCCAATCCACATTATTTATCTAAACTGTGTAAAATAGCTCTTTTTCTGTTGAATAGAAGAGTCAGACTTTTTTATGTGTCCTAATAATGTCATTAAGTTATCATTCAATTGTACTTTGCAATATTCATCATGCCAGATTTTTCTCTTAATTATCGATGAATAAAAAATTCATGAAGTGATTTCTTTAGATAACCATTGGGAACCTATGTGAAGTCTTTATTTTATAATGTGTTTGTTGTGAACATATTTCACCAATGTGATTTACCCTAAACATCACAGATATAACCATACATTATGTACAAGACTACTTGTGAAATGACTTTACTTTACATTATTTGACTTTACTTGTTATCATTTAGGAACTGTCTAGTTTTAGGTCAAGTTAGTTTTATTATCTAAATGCTATCTATATTGATATCTATTGTCTTGAGAAGTATTGGGCTCGAGTTTATCAAGCCTCATCTGAAGTCTTCAGATTGAACATGGTTGTAACATGAAACACATTTTATGAACTAGTATATGTTAATGATTTAATGTAGTTGTGAGATTTTCCGTCCGTCTTTATTTATTGAATGTGATTTATATTGAAGAATTAAAAAAATTAAATTGACATACTTATCTCTTGTTTTATTGTCCCATAGATATAAGCAGATTTTAGATTAATTATTATCTTACAAAATCAACCTTTGATGTCAGTTTAAGATCGTACCAAGGTCTGGAAATTGTCTTGTTTATTCAAGATTTTCTCATTATTTTCAAGATGAAATGACTTCAAATTATGTAATTGTATATCTGTTGATAAAATGTTATGGTTGATTATCATCTTCGCTAATGGTGAAAGATTTGTGATATCAGATAGATACAATGTGATATCAGTAAATTATATAAATAAGCACTATAGGACTGCGTAATGCGCATAATACGGACATAGTAATTAGGTATGTACAGGTATGTGCGTGCAACTAACATGCAAACAGTATATTACTTTCTTTAAATCAATCTAATTGAAGTAATTAATACAATATTCCATTGGACACATTCCACAAAAGGCACTTTTAAAAAGATCATCGGTATCTTTCGTGATGCATACAAAGTTTGCAAATAAAATGAATATATAGTACATAATTATTTCAGTCTGGTGCCACACAGTATTTACATGAGTGACGTAATTCTGCACTCTTACAATAATTGTTCGAATATATCGGAATTCATCAGTTCTTCTTCTATTACTACTACTAGAATATAAAACATATATATATAAGAACAGTTTGTCACATGTGCTCGCTCATATGGTACATATTTCGACGGCAATGGTGAGTGTAAATAAACCATACACACACATTAAATTCGTCACAGATCTATGAAGTTGCACATCTTCTGATAAAGTCTGATATAAATGTGTTTGTTATCTGGCAGTTTTCCTTAAATGCACCTGAAATTACAAATTCAACATGAATAGTCATGTGTACTGAAAGCAAAGTTTAAAGTTGATACAATGTATATACTTCCTTGTTACATTCTTAACAGCAGAGGTAAAGACTGTTTCTTGTCATGTGTTTTCTTACCAACTAAAGTTTCGTATTTTACGGCATGTAATAGTTTGAGGAGACAATTTAGTTTTATTATCAGGCATTTAAAGCTATTATCCTCATATTCTGGTTCATATGACCAACCAAAGCGTAATTTATGTTTGACCATTCATGTAGTGCATGTACTGTATTTCTACCGCACTGTCTAAACTCTTTAATATATTAATATGAAAGAAGTCATATCGCAATTCGCTTATGAAATTATATTACAAGCATAGATTTTTTTTCATATGAATTATCGTATTGCTTTAAAGTAACATTTACCCGGCAAACTCCAGTAACTGTGTGGTACACCTTTAATTAACTCTAACTGGACTGGCACACCGGCAGCTTCCAGTTTATCATGGTATTCTAAAAATAAGATTTTGAAAAGGGCATGAATGTGATGGCAACTGATCAATTAATAAGATCTAAAGATAGAAAATCGTTTTGTTATAGCTCGTTTTGTTAAGTTAATTGGTAACATGTCTGTCGAAAGTATATGGACATCAAGTATATGGACATCGCTAAAATTTGTGATATGAAAATAACTAGAAAAACGCGTTTCGTATATGCACTAAACCGGTGTGCGTGTGTGCGTGCGTATTTATTGTATTGTATGTATTTATGTTTGTATTTTAAGTCTAATGAGGTTTTATAAGTCAATTCTTGCACTGATATTTTGGACACGGGAATTTCACCATTCATGTCTTTAAACTTTTCAAAGTTTATAATTTTTATATTTTATATCAGTAATTCACTGAATATACATAACACATGCATGAAGCAGCTAGAAATGAGTTTGAACATAAATTATGTTACCATAGCAACCGTCACGCAACTGGTCATGTTCAGCAACAATGATCAGTGTTGGTGGAAGGTATGAGAAGTCCTTATTTAGTATCACTGAAGCTCTTGGTAAGCTCTTCTCTTCTTCACTAATGTACTGTTCTGCATACCTATCAAAAGTATTTACATGCAGTTTACATATAGCGAATATAGTAAGACAATTCCATTTGCAATAAATCTTACTATATGTAGCATCAATGTCATATGAACATGTTTGCGATTTTTTATATACAGTTGTAACAAAATTATTAATTAAAATTAAGATGGAACTTTATTTTAGTTTAAACTACATGCATAAATTTGCGCTACCTAAAAGCAGGCCATATATACCTGCGTTTCAAATCACGTACCAATCTGACCTCCTCTTGGGAAGTAATGGTCCAAATCTGAATTCTTCTGTCGATTTGTAGCCTTTTGTGAAATCGACTTTGGGATAAACCAAAATCTATAGTAAATAAGAAAGAAACACTTTTGACGTTCTTTTGAAGATCGATTGGAAAGATAATAAAGTGTGTCTTCCGGCTATAACTATTTAAAAATGTTCCTTTAGTAATGTTAGTAATATTATGATTATTATTATTATTATTATTATTATTATTATTATTATCGCCATTAACTGAATGTTAACACAAAATAAGACAAGAATAACTTGCTTCAAAGTCTATAAGTGAAAAAGCATCGTGGCAGACGACAGCTGCCAGACGACCACCAGCGCTATCTCCCACCACTCCAATCTTGCTGTCTGATTCACCACCTAAAAGAAACAACATTACAGAACATTAAGTATTCTAATGATGATGTTATTATTTAATTGGAAAATGTAAAAACACAAAAGCAGTATTCGAATGTAAGCAGACGAATTCGGGTGAAAGCGGTGATATTATTTAATGTTATGTACATTGTATGTATAAAAGTACACCCTCCCCCGAAATACAAACTTTCATTACAAAGAATTTCAACAGATGTCACAGGGCTTACCGACTTCCTTTTTATTCTCAGATACCCATTCCACAGCACGTTTAGCATCGTCATTATTAGCCGGAAACTTGTGCTCCGGTGCCAGTCTGTATTCCACATTGACGACTATACACGGTGTATCCCTAAAAAGAATTTTTAAGAACATGGTATCTTATCATATATATGGAATTGTCTATGATTTGATTGTTCGTGTAGTCTATAATCATTTCCGTGAATTCATGAATTAATTAAAATCGTGAATTCGTGAAGATGAAATAGTGAATTCTTAAGTTCAATATGTTGCAATCGTTTGCTTTTGTTTTTTATAAGTCGAAAGTGTGAATTAGGGAAGATTAGTTTAAACATATTTATGTTAATATTTCATCATATTATACATTTTATAAGAATGTAATTATTACATATTATTTAAATGGATTAGAACGAAAGAAAACTCATTTGGAGACCAAGTGAAGTTGATATCCCATTTGTCTTTCGTAGAATAACCAAATTGTTGTCCGATTTAAGCATTTTACTATTACATGTCATTTAAAACACAATGTTTTCATTTTGCATACTCAGCAGTGCACTGCATATGTGTATTTTTTAAACTACCTTTTTGAACGGACTTACGTACCTAGCTAGAAGTTTGCAAACATTTTCGTTGGTTTTTCTGCTTTTGATAACGTTACCACCACCGTGGAAGTAAACAACAATAGGTACTGTAGATTTGTCACAAACTTCGCTCTCTGGTTTGTAAATTGTAACAGGGATCGTATCTAAAATACATGTATAATTATGTCTAACATGTCATTCCATTGGTATTGATACATGTATTAAATTATCGATGTAATAGAAATACTGTAATAGAATAATAAGTTAGAAATTTAAAGCTTTAAAATGGTACAGACTTGCACGTGCTAAAAACATGAAATTGTGTTTGATATTTATCTATACACTATCTCAACCCTGTTAGATATATTAAGACCTTTCGCCCTTACTTGGTTAAATATGTACGAAGTGTAATAAAACTTTGTTGAAATGTAAATTATGTACATATACAGATGACTAAGTTAAATATTTACAATATTTCTCGACGGAACAAAACAAAAATCTAGCAAAAAGAAATAAAGCATTTTATACTAGTTGTAACAAAGTTTGCTTTACTCACACATATAATTTTGTATTTATTTTGTTGATGTTAATATCTTTTATTTAGGTGTATCATGTCGGTATGAGAACTACGTGTGTATTATATGTAATCATGCCATACACTACTTGACGATAATAATATCATAGTTTACCTGTGTTTGTCGTAGGTGGTATAAAATGTTCGTTTTCTGTCCCGTTAAACTTTACATGTCCTCCATATTGTTGAGCTGTCTTTCTTGCTGCTTCTCGTGTTGTTTCCACCGCATACCTTTCATCTGATTTTGCTTCAGATTTACCTTTGAGATAATCCACAGTTTCCCGGTGTGGATTGTAGGTTTCAATATAAGATTTTAAATCAAATGACATCTTTATTTCACTTAAATGTTTATCTGTTCGGGTATTTCTTTAAACTTATGTCAGATGGTACATGAATGTACTACAAATTTACTGACATAGAAATGTGATAAACAAATGTTATGCTAGTGATTAAACACCACTGACAAATCTGTAATACACTCGTGAGTACCAAACGTCTTAAGCCTTAATCAGGAGATGGCATCCCGAAAAAATGTATTACGTGTGCACGCTTAAAGCAGCACGCCCCTATATTCATGCTTATTTTCATGACCAGTTTTGAAATGTTTTTAAACATTACCCATTACCAATGGCACTTACAACCCGCGCGCATTAATTACCAAAAGGAGATTTTTAGAAATATGCAAAAAAGCCCTTACTGCGTAGTCACTTACTTACTTACTCGAAATTTCAACTTACTAACCCGAAATTTCGACTTATTAACTCGAAATTTCGACATACTAACTCGAAATTTCGTGTTACTTATCTCGAAATTTCGACTTAATAACTCGAAATTTCGACTTAGTAACTCGAAATTTCGAATTAGTAACTCGAAATTTCGACTTACATTGCACGACTTTCATTGGTTGCCGGTGAAAGCAAGGATTGAATTCAAGATACTTTCTTTAGTGTGTTGCTGTTGCACATTGATAGAGCACCTTTAACATTTATTTAACAGAGCAATTTAATAGGGTCAAATTGTCCATATGTTTCGCTTATTGTGGAGAGGGGGGGGGGGGGTGTAAAATCACTCTTTCCACATTTCCGTGTTAACCGGATGTTTCTTTTTCTTAAGCACACATACAACCATCATGTGGAGAAACAACAAGTTCAAAACCTATCCTATTGTAAACTGTGCAATATCATGTGTTAAATAAGTTTTAAATGGCGTGTATACGCCAGTTAGTCTGTCACGTTTCTTTATACTAATAATGTTTTTGTAACATTATTCATTATTTACCAATACTTTGATTCATATTGTGTTGATAAAAGTTGATAAAAGTGGAACTTGTTGTTATAAAAGCATCCGATTTTACAAGAAATGTAGTCAGTCCAACAATTTTGACAAAGGCCTCAGCACGCCCTATTTTGGCCACGCCGCGATACTTTCCTCAGATGTCCCACACGTGAAGTATATAGGATCGTTTTATTTACAGGGATGAAAAGAATATGATTAGCGAAAAGACATGTTCGAACAGATGGGATACAATACAACGTGTGAAGAACGCCTGAACGTACAAATTAATTAAAGGAAGCCTTGTGTTTTTTAGGTCGGGTGTGTACATGCCATTACTAAGTTTAAGTTTCATTTCAATAGTTTTTGTCCAGGCACCCGTTCCTCCATCTCCATCGTTCAACGGCACTCCCTACTATATCTTATATCATCTAACTAATAACTTTGGCCATTCTTGTAATGTTAATAAGTCGAAATTTCGAGTTACTAAGTCGACATTTCGAGTTATTAAGTCGAAATTTCGAGATTAGCAACTCGAAATTTCGAGTTAGTATGTCGAAATTTCGAGTTAATAAGTCGAAATTTCGGGTTAGTAAGTCGAAATTTCGAGTAACTAAGTCGAAATTTCGAGATAAGTAACTTGAAATTTCGAGTTAGTAAGTCGAAATTTCGAGTTAGTAACTCGAACTTTCGAGATAGTTAGTCGAAATTTCGAGATAAGTAAGTCGAAATTTCGAGTTACTAACTCGAAATGTTGAGTTAATAAAAACATACACCTGGCACTAATGCTCTTCCGTAGTAACACAATAAAATAACATATAAATTATAACTTGAATCTTAAATTTAAAATTTTAAAACATTTTTCTCAACTAAGTTTGATTTATTGGAATAGTTTGGCTCATCTTGGGGCATGCAGATTTAAATTGCTTCTAGAAATTCGAGTCACCATTATAATGAACATTTCGTTATGGCTCTAAATCCGGACAGTAAAAACTAGTTACTGGTTACAACTTAGAAAATTGGTTATTCGTTTTTTATATGTATAACTGTCTGTTCTTGAGTGCTCTTCAAAGATGAATAAAGTAATGTTGGAACTTTGTTATCAATAAAAGTTTGTTATTAAACCATTTTTATCGTACATGTAGTCTACAATAATATTATACTATAAAATTAATGTAATAAAAATATTGTCAACACAATTATTGTTTCTTGCATGCTATAATATAAAGAAATGGTTGAATATAATAGACACCTTTTGTGTCAATCATGTACAAACAAGTAGATAAAACATAAAAAAAATTATATAAATTCAATATATTTTCAAATTATACCTTATGTATCACTAATTTATCAGATATATGACACTTGCTTTGTGAAATATGTATATGTTTCCACCTTTTTTCTTTCTCTTCAACATTAGTACACGTATGATCTGCCTATTTTGTGATGCGATTATCTATTGATATCATTTTTGTGGACGAGGAACTATGCTCATGTCTAAGAAACAAATATTTTTTCTGTACTGTATACAAATACGTATATAAAACGAAAACAGTAACTGTATGATATTTTATTCCAATGTTACAAATCGAAGACAAACATTTTCTGTCAATTCTTTATCTAAAAGTTACCCAATTTGATTTAAATCATCACCTAAATAACGCTAAGACATGCAAATATAAGGGAAATCTGAGATTGATAGTTTATGTGTACTAAGACACACGATCCGGGGACCAACCAGTACTGAGCAATGAGCCAAATGCAACGACTTGTCCCCGATAGGGTTTGAATCCACGCAGCTAGATTATTTAGATTACTTCTCCGAAACGTTATAACCATTTGGCCATCCCGCCTGTATCTTGATACATGAATAACTTTTATGAACAATACTATAACTATTTACAATATTTACGGTTTTTATTGAAACATCACATATATGTCATTTTTTATCAAAATCATCTTTACAAAATCCTAAATATTTATGCTTAGAACATACTCTTGTTGAACGAAACGAAATTTGCCTTTTTTGTACATCTGTTCATACTTTAACCTAACAGTAATAATTAAGTCCGATAATGTATTCAGATATAGACCACTGAAGTGTGTTAGTTTAAGTTCCGGTGACTAACTGCCCATAATTTAAGTACCTTGTACATGTATTTAATTACTATGCAAAACATTTATCAAAATTAGGTTTTGGTGATTTCACTAGCAAGTCAGTAGTTGATGCTAGCATGTCATTGTCTAAATAGCATTTCTAATAAATCCGTACCAAAATTAGAAAAGGACGCATATAAATAGCGTATTTCTCTGTTTATATTATAAAGTATAAATGTGGACACTCAATAATTATATTCAGCATCACTTGGACAAACTATAGTATGTTTTAGTTATTATAACAGTGGTCTTGGATGAACTTCACAGCAGCAGCATGTGCTTCTCTACAATTCTCTTTGTATGCAGCTGTAAATAAATAAATAAATAAATGAATACTTTGTCTTTATAGAGATAGCAATGACTCTGTAATGAAGAGATAACGGTCGTTTTACTAAAACATACTAAATATGCATTTATTACAGTTGTGATTTTAGATTTGCTGCATTCAATAGCAATTTGACCAATATTCCCAGACCATGTCACAGCTCTAGCTATATAGGCATACACAAGGTTGTTTTTTTTTAAAGAAAAATCTTTAAAAAAATAAAATAACATGCATGGCATTAATACTGAGAAGGCATACACAAGGTTGTTTTTTTTTAAAGAAAAATCTTTAAAAAAATAAAATAACATGCATGGCATTAATACTGAGAAGTAATTTTAAAAAGCTGTTTATTGTTTTGCTATTTATAAGATTGTTAAATAACTCATTGTCTGAAAATAGTTACTATGTTTACCTGTAAGACTCCAAAATGCATGAGGCACACCTTTTATTGTTTTCAACTCTACTTTAACACCTGCTTGCTTTAATTTCTCATAATATGCTACATAAAAGAAAAAATAGATACTTGATAGGATGAAAATATAGAGAGGAAATGGAAATACAATGAACAAAAAAATCTAACAAAAATATGTTTTTTAATTCTTGAAATTTATATGATTTAACATACGTGAATGCCAGAGAAACATATGGTTGTTTTGTGAACTTATGTATGACAGCTTATTATTATATAGAGCTAGAATTCTAATTATCTCAATTCCGATCTTCTAATTAAAGGAGATTTTATTAAAAGCTCCAGAGAAAAAATGAAATCCTATAGTCACTTAATATCATTTATGAAACGAACCATAACATCCGTCTCTCAGAGGATCAAGATCAGCCACAATAATCTGTGTCGGTGGAAGGTATGAAAAGTCTTTGTTCAGTATTACCGAGGCCCTTGGTTTGTTTTTATCTTCATCTGTGATATATTGGTCTGTGAACCTGAAATCAAAGTTCTCCTATTTTAAAAACTAACAGTCTCATTATGAATATATCACCAGAATGTCTTTGCACAAGATTGGAAATTAACAAATGCTTTGTTAATAATTTACAGGCACAGACGTTATGAAATTAATCAAACAAATCGAAAAGATTACTATCATGTCTTTGATATAAAGAACAAGCATGTTATGTGCGAAATGTTATCTTGATAGAAAAGAAGATTCACCATACTATAAACATGCTCAATTAACAATGATAATCAATGTACTAATTAATATGGAGCTTTCTTAAAACAATTAACAAACAGATGGGAAAAGAAGGTGCTTTATATTAGGGTTAAAATAAATATGTAATTTTAATATCAAAGCGTCTATCAAGTAATAAACAGTACAACAGGGGATATGGGAAGTGGGTGAATGGTCATGTAATTGAACCCACCATTTCATTATAGGCGTTGAAAGTACTGGACCATCTTTAAATTCTTTATGTGAAGGATACACCGCTGCATAACTTACACTTGGATATACTAAAACCTAAAATAAATATTGCCATGACAACAGATCTTACCATTTAATTGTCGTTTGAGACAGACTCGGACCATCTCGGAACTCTTCATTTGAAGGGTGTTCAAAGTTCATACTGACACTTGGATAAATCAAAATCTGTCAAAGTTTATATGTCACAAAAATGATTATCAATAACAAAATAAGTGTTATATGTACTAAAGCTACCCAACAAAATGGTAACATTATATTTCTTCTCGAATTTGTTTCTGTCAAATTGAGAAAGTGATTTAAATGATGTTAAATTTTGATTTTAAATACCGGTAACAATGCAATTTTTCTATAATTCAAAGCAAGGTATTCAATGACTTTGTGTTTATAACTGTATAGTTGTCTACATACATTATATAATAACAACAGGTTAATCGTATAGCATACATACTGCAAAGTCTACCAAGTCTTTAGCTTCGTGACATACAATAGCCGCTAATTTTCCACCAGCGCTATCCCCAGACACACCAAGTTTACTATTTACATTACCACCTGAAATAGTATGAAATAATTACATTTACATAATCTCGTTAAACGAACTATTCACTGCCACTAATTACATTACCCCCATTTTCACGAACATTTATCATCTACAAAAAGTGGAAAACAAATATTTATTTTTATAAACTTTAAAAAGACCTTTACTTAAAACTAGAGAACGTACCTATGGTTGCCTTGTTTGCTGCCACCCACTGTAGCGCACAAGTAGAATCGTCTATATTTGCAGGATATTTGTGTTCTGGTGCTAAACGGTACTCAACATTCACAACTATACATGGTGAATCTCTTAAAAATAAGCATGCCGAATTATTTCCGGTCTATAGCTAGATATAGGGCCTGAGTATATTTTCAGATATGTTTCAGATAAGCAAATACGTATTAGTTACATAGTTTGTAAGGCTTAGTGTGAAACAGCTTCATAAATATATATAATATGTTTTGAGAATTAGCATGTATGACTGTTTAAGAGTTTTGTTCTATATAACTTTAATTGTTCTTTACACTACATGTAAGTGTATTTATCAAGAATCATTGACAAATATTTACCTTGCTAAAATTTTGCATACAGTTTCATGGGTTTTACGGCATCCAACAGTATTTCCACCACCATGATAATATACCAGTATACCAGGGGCAGGTAACGTATCACAGGATGACGGCTTGTACACAGTTACAGGTATACCATCTGAAATGTCCAACTTCAATATCAGACATGCGCGTTCAATTCAAAGTTGCAATTTTACGAGTTAAGTTATAATTAAGGCAGCAGACCACACTAAATGAAGCCGCAGCTTCGAATGGCCAGGGAGGATTTCATGGATATAGTGACTATTGTGGATTTAAATGACTGGTTGTCTTTAAAATGCATTTTCAGCATGAAATTTGTTTTTGTGACATGTAATATGATCATTGGCAAATTCGAAAACATGGTTAGAAATCACATGCTGATAATTATTGATGTCAAGGTCGCCATTGTTTGTAAACATTGCTTTTAAACAGCATGCTCGGTGAAAACAAGTAATTTTACAGGGGGGTACAAACTTTCAGCAATAGCAAAAAATCTACAAGGCCAAGCACCTATTTCTTTGTGATATTTTGCATGCATAGGGAGTTGCTAAAGTAGTGACAGAGTTTTTGTAGACCGTATATTTGCAGGTATTTTTTGCAGAAGGGACGAAAAATGTTATTTTGGGTCTCGGACCACTATAGATTTTTGGCTTTTACGGAATGAATTGGAATTTTTTTAACTGCCTGACTGTTGCATATGGGATGATTTCATTACAGATTTGCAATGGTATGACATATATGTTCTTAACAAAATGTGTTTTCTTTTTCCAGGTTGTGTAGTTTGGGATCAGATTTATCAGACATATTGCTTGTAGGACATTGACGGCAGAAACTTGAAATTTAGTGTGGAGTGCTACCTAAGTATGGCATCGTTAATGAAACACTTTACTTAAAATCTAATCATTTATCTTTCAAAGCGATTCGAGGTTGTCAACATAATGCTTACTTAGCATCTAGCGTGACTATTGGTTAGATTGTAAGATAAAAATACTGAAATTTCTATCAGGAAAAACTTGCCTTTGCAGTGTGGAGATGGAATGATAAACTCCGTTTCTTTTCCGTCAAGGTTAACTGTACCACCATATTTTATTGCTGCGGCAACACTCTGTTTCCTCGCCTCTTCTACTCCAACTTCATAATATGGTTGAACATTATCCGCAAGCCTCGCTTTGAAAAATTCTATTGTTTCAGGATGGACGTAATATTTCTTTACGAACTCCTCAAAATTAAATGACATGATTGTATTGTCAGTTTACAACTAAAGATAACTTCATGGATTAAACTGAAGGGAATGCATATAGATTAACAAATTGTGTAAAGTTTTATCAGAGGACGAGGCCAACTTTACTATCATAATCTCATGTAGACGCACGCTCTTAATTTTAACTGATATTAGATAAGAGGTTGTGAAATGTCAACCTTGATTGTGTTGTATCTGTAGTATTACAGGACATAATGAAGTCATACAAACACAGCATGCACTAGATGTATCGCATACCGCAAATATATCAGTAAACAAACAATAACGTATATTTTCTTCACCATCTATCAATTAATCTATGTAGTATTTACTAAAACTTGACAACAGTAATTAATATATAAGGCCTATCTATAATCCCCCAAAAATATGGAAGTTGCATTAATAACTACGCCAATGTTATAGCTAGACGTCAGTGAAGAATAATAATTAGAACACTGCATTAGCCTTGATATCGTAGAAGCTGCGAGAATCACATATGGAACTCGTTGGGGTCATAACTTTCGCAGAAGCGGTGTATCCATCGCAGTAGCGGTGGAGTACGTATTCGTCGCAGAAGCGGTGGATAAGAAAAAACCGTTTGCTGTTGTCGAGTTTATGAATTTTGTTTTATGTTATAATGTTTATCTGGAAACACCTAGTGAGACTGGAGGCTACATATGTATTTTTCAAACTCTGCCATTTATGCAAACACTCTTGTACGGTTTGACGGGGGGGGACGCCAAAACACGTACAAATGTGTGCAAAACGACCCCTAAATACTACGGCATAGTATAGTTCGTATGATACTTGTAAAAAATCAACCATAATTTGGAACTTTAAAAATGTCAGCAGACATGTATAAAAAAACTTTATATACATGTAATACTGCTGTAATGTCACTTTTCATTTGATAATAGTGGTGTTTATATAGTTTTACATACATGTATGTACACAGCTTATGTCGATTTATGAAGAAAGTTCACTTTTTTCTCAAATAAAGAAATTTGCTGTATTAAGATTCGTTATAAATTCCTGACAGGTTATATGACCGTATATAAATGGTTGTTTGCAATATAACCATCGTCTACTGGCTCGGGTAATATTTCCAAACAACCGTTTATACAAGGGAATATAACCTGTTAAAACTCTTTATAACTAATAAAAAAACGTCAAAATTATCCAAGAAAATCGACCTTACAAACGTGCAGTATTATTATATGTTTAATAAACTTTTCTGAGAATATGTAGCAGGTACTAGCTTGTACTGCATTACATTTTGAATCTTAAATGTGAATTAATTAGTCTTTATTCTACAGAGGAAGTCTTCGTATTGTCTGACCATCCACTGTATTTGATATAAAAAATGTAAATTAAATATTCTTGCATCTAATATAGTTTCATATATATGTTTCCATATAATTTTATAGCACCATTTGATTCCTGATTTTTATTTTTTATTCAACTTATTAGTAAGTACTAATTAAGTCAATTAATTTATAACAGGTAGGTATATTCACGTTAATATACGTACCTGTTTATAAGTATAAAACCATGTTTTTTTCTAATTTAACAGAATAATTTGTTATCTTTTTCATAAAACATACTTTTAAATGTAAGTTGTATGTTAAATAAGAAGAAATATAAACATACATGTAATTATATTTTTTGTGTGTGACAAAAAACACTTATGAAAATTACCTCATGCATAGATTTACTGTAAGAAAAGGGATGCATGTGTCTGTTAATTCGGTGGGTCCAATGACAGACTTGCTAAAACATCAGCTAGTAACTTGGCATCAAATCCTTCTGTTACCATTTATATAATAAATCTTGTGATACTACAGTGTGACTGTGGGTTGGGGCGAAGTTTATCATTGGCAGCTCTGTGCTAAACATTTCAATATTTTTTATATTTGACTGTGTATGGGGAATCACATACTCCGGCTGTCGTATGGCAAGGATTTATAGGCAAACTCGTGTTTTGCTGTTGTGTTGGGGTCATTGCGTTATATACAGTTTATAAAACTGTTTTCGAGAATATACGTGTTTATTAGTTGTCGAGAATATGCGTTTGTTCCAGTTAGGTTCAGAAGTGATATTTACACCCAGCTATTTTGCATCACATACAATTATACTGAATTGTATTGCTGTTCGTGTTTGATCACGTTGTGTGAAGGTTTTTAATGGGGATGTCTAAATTTCGATCTGGTGCTGTTAAGCATAGGCGCTTGGTTTCGGGATAAAAAAACCATTTGAGAGGTTTGTAGAACTCAAATTTAATTGAATGTAACGATTTTTTAACATAGATACCTATATGTCTCTCATTTTCCCGATGTTACTAAAAAGGATGTTGGATTTGTACAAGGGGCTAATGTGTCTCCCGCTGTTGTAACCTATTGATACAGACAATGTTATTAATGTAATTAAAGCCCCGGGATGAGGGGAAATAATAATAGCGACCGGGTCAACTCGTACCGGGGTTAATATTCCGGGGACGTGAAAGACAGGAAATAGCATTTACCAGATCCAAAGGGGAGTAACTCGAAAAAAAATGTGCATAACCAATTAATTTATTTATAAAAAAAATAGACCATTATTAACATTATGACGACGATACGGCAGTTTACTTGCGATGACTTATTTAAGTTTAATAATGTGTGAGTATAATTGTATTAAATACCGTCGCACGGGTGTTTATATTACAGATTAGCTATTTCAGTATTTGACTAGTATTCGGATATGCACCTATTTACGGGTGGTCATGATTATGATACGTTGGCCTACGCATTTTCACAGTGCTTGTTTTTTGTACGTGCCCGATAGTAACATAATATTTTTTTGGAAATTGTATTCGCCACTCTTTGAAAAAAACGAACAAAAAAAACACTGAAGCCTTGGACAAAATAAATTGTCCTACCGCCTATCCTGACATGAAATATTTATTTTCAGACCTGCCAATGAAAATAAAATCTATTATTAATAGAAAGAACTTGAATATCTGCTTTTTATTTTTACTTAATGATAAAATATGATCAAACTATCTATCTATCAACATTTTCTTGTATTTCTCGCAAAATCTTAGTGCACTTAAACAGGTCTGCTTCATAAGGCAAATACCTGACATCAGGTAATTTCCTTGTTATACCACAATTCCTAATTTGATATGCTTCCTTTGCCTTATTGACATAACAATGTATTAACGCTCAAGATTTTTGTTCATTCACCTGGGAGTAGCACAATAATCAAAGGGTCCCGGCACAGTGTTGGGATAGTGTAAAAAAGTAATTCTTAAAAAAAAATATATACTGTATATATAATATATAGACAAGGGGTTGAACTCGCCAAATCAGCCGAATGCCCCTAGTCCAGTATAAGTCTATATATTATATATATACGAGGGGTGATCCAAAAATTCGTGGACACGCTGCATAAAACAAAAAGTAATAAAGCAAATCACATGAAATTCTAGTATCTTATGAAGTGAGCATATGTCGACAAATTCTCAAAATATTGTAAAGATTGTACAAGAATTAACGATTCTGCACCAGTTTATATACATAGACATGACAAAACGCGGCGCAGCTCACGACGTCACAAACGACGTTATGCTATCATATATATAGGAAGTAATCTATTGTTACCGTTTTGCCTTATAACTTTTCAAAGTATTCCCCTTTAACCCGCACACATTTTTCATGGCGGCGGACTCAGTCTCTAAATGTACTCGCATACCATTCCTGGCTGAATGATGACAGTATGCATTGGATGGCTCCTCTCAACTCGTCCAGATTGTCAAAACGTTTCCCTCACAACTCTTTCTTTAACCTGGGAAACAAGGCGAGGTCACACGGGGAAAGATCAGGCGAATATGGTGAATGACTGAGTACTTCTGCTCCAAGCTGAGAACTAGAGAACGACACATTGACGGTTTATTTGTCACACTTTCGATCATTGTTTTTGTCTCGCCAGGCGTCTTTCCAAGATTTATACAGAACTGTATAACTGTCCGAAGGTTCGCTGGATCCGTGACGTCCATTTTTGATAAAGCTGTTTTTAGCACTTGCTCTTTAAAGCACGAGCGTAAAATAACCGCAACTTCAAAATGTCTTCTAATACTGACACTGAGAATGACGTCATACACATCAAAACAACATTATTAAAACGTTTCTCACAATTTTCTTTGTTTGCACAGGTTTTACATGTGTTTAAATGAGATGAAAACGTTTACATCACAGAGAAAAAGTAAGCTGCGCCGCGATTTTGATACTTAATGTTTTTATATTGTCATATATAGATAAAAAATGCAATTGGTGTTTTAAAATTTGGTCAATTTATTAAAAAGCATTGATTAATAATATCCAAAGAGTTCATTTCGATAGGACGTCACGTTATGGAGATACACACATTGTCCACGAATTTTTGGATCACCCCTCGTACAGTATATATTTTTTTTTTAGAATTACTTTTTTACACTATCCCAACACTGTGCTGGGTCCCTGTGACAATAATAAGTACATATTTTTACCACTTTGACTTTTGGACATGTTTTGCACATAAAAAACCATCAAAATCATAAAAAAACATCAACATTTATTTGCATTTGTCACAAATCTTTTTCAAAGTAAGATGCTATATAGCTGCCAGGGCCAAAAAACCCTTCTTTGTGGAGGCCAAAATAGGCTGCTTCCCCAACCAAACTAGCCTCTGAGGCCCCTTCTCCAAAAATGGTGTTTTGGCCCTGGCTGCATAGATTCATGTGCCTATTTAAAAAAAAATAGTAGTTCAGCAAAAAGCACTGACAAAGATTTCATACAATGAATTAAGAAATAAATTTTACCATAAATTCTCTTTCCTGATAGTTTGGATTCACCAGTTTGTCCATTTTTCTTTGTACATAATTTGGTCAAGAAAGATAGTTTAAGTTTTAAAATTAGACTGGCTTTAAGCCTCTTTGCAGTACTTTCCATCTTCCCTTGAAATTAAGAGTAATACTCGTAGCTTAAAGCATGTGATCGGGAAACAACAATAAAAATGTGACTTATTTGAATAACAGTAGATTTCCAGGATTTATCAGCAATTCTGTTCTGAGAGATCGTCAGAACACACTGTACTAGATTTGTAAATATTTGTAAACACACACAAATTGCAACTTCTGCCTTTATATAGGAATCTTTAGACGCAAAAAGTTAACATATTTTCATGTAATTTTTTACTGAGAATCGCTTGCGAAAATAAGTTTTTTGCGAGATTATCATGAATGAAATACAAAAATCATGTATATATTGTTATTTACATTTACATTTTAAGGAATTTGTGGTATAATAAGACAAACACCTGCTGTCATGTATTTGCCTTATGAAACAGACTTGTTAAAGATTATAGAGAACCATCATATATCAATCAATATATATGCATGTCAGTTTGGGTGACAGACTAACAGGAATATTAATGTCTGTCCAGTGCTTGCATTTCCATTAACACCTGTGTCATATTGAGTATTGCTAGAATATATTCTTTTAGCATATTTGGGTAATAATATGGTAATTTTGGGTAAATAGAGGTGTCCCTAGAATTACAATGTACAGTATATATATATTCATGTTGTCAAACATTATTGCATATATTTATATTTTGATATTAAATTAATTATTGCATTTTTTTGTTTTCTTTTTTTTCAGGAATTTAGATCCTTTGACTGAAACAGTATCCTTTAAATAATCTTGAATAAACGGTCTGAACATGGTAACTCCACTGGTCATCATTGTTTTTCTTTTGGGATTATAGTCATTATGGTTGGCTTTTGAAAGTTTTGATATAAACATACATGTACATTCAAATTTTACAAGCATTTTGAATTTTTGTCCAATTTGATCTTTTTACGGCCAAATGGTTATGTACAGTTACCTGTTAAATCATAAAACTTTGTAGTTGTGGGTACCCCTGAAATGTTGAATTTTATCATGTTACTTGATTTGTCCAGTTGTCAACTAATGTAATGTTGGAAATTCAATAAAATGATGCTAGTTTAACTAACAGTTTAAACAAATAAGCTACAAAAAACAACAATTTATTAACTTTAGGGGTCAAAATTATTTTACAATTTATTAGAGCGTAACATGCAACTTCAAGAATCTTATTTGATAGGGATTTAGATCAAATTGAATCAGTTTTATCCACTGTATAGCAAATTAACTATTTAATATATCTGTTAGTACAAGTTTTTACAATAACCTTCCAGAATTAACATTATAGTTAGGTGGATATTCTGGTATTTTACATACATGTATAAAATGTACTGCATGTGCTTTTCAGGTCATTCCATATTAGTGTATTTTGATGATTCCTTAAAGACAATTGGTCCCAAATAACTAGTAAATTTTGATATAAAATATAAACAACCCGATTTGCATATTCCCTGTAGAAAGTACTGTTTGTAAAATTTCCTTGACAAATTACCAGTATGGCTTACCATTTTATATGCAGTATATGGCTCATTGGCCAGAGTACTTCCAAGTGGCAGAGTCACCTTCCGGGGAAATTATGGGATATAGTGAGTATACATGTATACTTATTTACATTATAATTATTGTATAACAGTGATGGTTATTATCAGTGAGGCTCAGACTTCAATCATAACAGCAAAATGAAGGTATAATGAAAATGTTGAAAAGATGAATTAGAAGATAAAAATATTACCTCAAAATGAATGAAATAAATTTAATGTTATTCTTAAAAGGAAGTTATTTCAGTAGCAACCAGTTTCCAGTTCCCAGATATCTACATGTGCTTATTGTAATGGGGGTTTAGGGCTCCTTGACTTGTAATTACATTGTATGATAAATTTACAATTTATTACTATTTGATATCATTTGAGAGTGTCCTAACTTAAACTAGGTCATCTTTCAACAAGAAAACTTTTCTGTTTTAACAAATGCTTTTTTTGCAGTTATAGAGTGTTTAAATATGAAATTTATTTTCAGTAATGGGTAAAGCAGAGGGTAATGGCGACCAGTGGCATGGTCATGTTACTGCTTTAACAGTAGCCCCAGAATATAGACGTCTTGGCCTTGCTGCGAAACTGATGAGCAATTTGGAAGAAATCTCTGAAAAGTTAGTGTCACAATTGTATTAACAATATTCTATTGATAAATGTTTCATATACTTGATAGATTTCAAATAATTGACAGTATACATACAGTCATGTAGTTGTTAATACAGTATTTATAAATATTTCATATACATGATCGCAAATCATTGATTATACAAATTGAATAGAAAAATTTCAAAAGCTTTTTAAAGAACCACTCTGTTTGCTGTTGTAGTGAATTAGCCGCATGAAGACTACGTCACATGTTCAATGCAACAGTATAGTAACTTGATAGAGTAAACCTTTAACCTGCTGAAAAGGCAATATTGGACTTGCTCAACTTTGAATTTAGAACAGTCCATTTAAAATTTAAGGGATTTCAGAGTCAAATACAAACATTGAGGTACCAACGGTTTAGAGCCTAATTTGACGGCATCTGTCCAGGCAGACCTGGCTTTATACTGGTGGCGAATGCTAATCCTTTGCAAATCCAGCAAAATTAGGGTTAAAGAACAAGTTGCCACAATGTTAAAATATCCCATACAATATTTACTATGTTTAAGTATTTAGTGTGATAAGCAAAGAGATAAGCTTATTTTGGTAAAGTTTTTATGATTTTACACTGAATATGCAAATATTCAAAAAAATATGTGAAGTTTTTCCTGAATACTTTCGTTAGTTTTGTCTTTACATAGAAATATCCTAATACTTTTCTAAATTATCTTTAGAAAGGTCCTCTATGAAGGAATGATAACTTAAAGAGGCCAACTTAAAATAATGCCCCTTTTCTTTCTTAGTGTAGAATGTATGCTTGCATAAAATTTTAGGATATTGCAACATTTTTAGTGACAGATTATCCAGCCAGTGTATATAAAGGTGATTACCCTACTCATTTGTTTTGAATAATACATTGAAGGGTGTTTTAGCCGGCTCTTTTATGTCCAGAAAATAGATAAAACAACAAAAGACAAACAGACAAAACAATCACAACATAATACTATATAGTGGTCCCATAAATATTTTATGCACCTACTATTTATGGGGTGTGGCATATAGATTTTCCCTTGTCCATCTCCTTGTTAAGGTATCACACTGTCTGTCTGTAAGACTGATAAATCTGTGAAGTTTAGGGACAACTTTTTATTTAACTCTGCATTAAAAAATTGTAAATGTAGTACTTGTTATTTCCCTTTGATATGAAAGCTTAGGGGCCAGTTACACAGACAGTCGGTCCCCAATCGGTCATTTAATTTTAAATTTACTCCTGTTATGATCGGTTGTCATGTGTGATTTTATTTCTGGTTTTCTGTGTAAACGGCCATCGGTGACAGAAAGCAAACTCAAACGGGGTGGATCGGTGATAAAAATACTGAAATACTGTCGGTTTTTATTGTTTGTAAATCGGAGCTAAATCGGGCGTAATGCTGATTAATCGGTGTTTGACAGCTAGTCATCAGTGGTTTAACACTTTCCGTCAGATATGGCCAATGATTCATATTTGGTTATCTTTGTCTGATCGGCGATATTGGGTGATTAAGAGCTTGCATATCTCGTGATAAAGGTTGCTGTCGGTAATTTGTAAAATATTTTCACCGATCGAGAATTTTAAACATGTTTAAAAATCCCAATCGGTAATTTTTCACCGATGAAACTTATCTTTCCCCAATAGCAGTTGATAGGTGGAAAACAGGTGACCAATTGGTGATATCGGTGTTAAATACGTTGACATCGGTTCACTCCATAATTTGGCTAATAAAACTACCGATCAATCACCGATGGCTCTGTGTAACTGGGGTGTTACATCACAATATTTGTAAATGTTTGTGACATTGTATGTGTAAATATCAATCAGTGAAATTTGTTATCAATTTATATTTTTCACAAAAGTCCAACCCCTTATCTCAATAGGGAGAGCTTCGGAGTGTAATCTAGGGATTGCTGGCTTGATTCTTAGGGAGATGTTATTTCTATGTTAACAATTGATCTCTGACATTTGTCTAATGGTTATTTGTCAGTCACATCAGATTGAAAAAAAATTAAGTGAGATTTGTAGTTGGTCACTTGTGGAGAAGTTGTTAGCTAGCTGCATTACATAACTTCACATAGATGTTTCAGAGCTCAGTGTATGAAATATTTAATTGTTAACAATAATATATTTTTAGATAGTAGAAACAAAACATTTAATATGACAAAAGCAGCAAAGGGATACAAGTTTGGCAGAGAAAATTGAATAAAAAATAAAGATAAATAAAGTGGTCCTTTCTAGTAACTTCTATTTGGTTAAGGTCGGGTTGCAGTTTGTATTGTTGAAAGTTACAAGTTGAAAATAGTGCTTCAAAATACTCAGTGAATGTTCAGTTTGACTTCTGTTTAATATATACGAGGGGTTATCCAAAAATGGACTTTCTTTGTTGCGTAAAATATATTTGAGATATTAATTTGAAATTCTTACACTGCTTAGAAGAATTAATTACAAATAAACACAGAAAAATTCATGTGAGTAGCTTTTTACATTCCAACAATATTTAATTTTAGATAAACACATGTCGGCGACAGTGGCGCACTCAAAAAATAATTGACGTCAACGTCATAATATTAACGTATAACTTGTGCTTTAACATTACGCAGTCAATGACGGTTACTGCTTCTCAAAGTAATGTCCATCACTAAATTTCTTATGCCACTTTACCACTAATGATCGTGAAATTTTCTTTCCTCTGTTTGTCTGCTGATTTTTATCAAATGTTTTTGTAGGTGTCATCCCCAAATTACAACAAAAATTTATGATCGTTATATGATTGCGCGATTTTCTAATTACCGCGTGTCAGTCATTTTCCCGTTGTAAACAAAAAGGCGTCTGGCTTGACGTCCATTATTTAAAAGAATTACTTAAATGACATCATAGAAGAAACATGCGATGCTCAGCGGGTTTTCTACGTTATTTTTTAGTTTTTATATCAAGAAATATACTAAGACTTACTGCATTTTTTCTACCGTGCGCCGGGTGCCGTGTATATGCTTATTTAAAAGCAATATAAAATCATTATTTGTAGACACAATTGACAGTTCCTTCAAATTGTGTTGATAATATTCTACAATGTATGCTGATAAAATTTCATTACAATACACGTTGACGTTCAAGAGATATTTAGAAAGTCCACGAATTTTTGGATAACCCCTCGTATGTACAATACATAATTTGTATTTCTTTTACAATTATTTATATCTGACAAAAATTTCTTATGAAACAGTCAGTGTATGTACATTTTTTTCTTCTTCAGGAAGCGTTGTTTTTTTGTTGATCTGTTTGTTCGTGTATCAAACAAAGTAGCAGTGGATATGTACAATAAGCTTGGATATAGTGTATACAGAAGGGTTATAGAATATTACTCGGGAGAAGTGGATGAAGATGCTTTCGGTATGATAACATTTCATTATTTTGTGTGCCTCATGTCTATAGTTTCTGTTTAAAGCAGCATGCCTACTGATTCATTCTAATTTTCATGAAAATTTTGAAAATGTATTAAAAAGTAAAATATGGCAAAGTAATCATAGAAAGTAATTTACACGTTGCATTTGGCACTGACAGTCCATGCAAATTACCAAAAAAGAGGTCAAAATATGCACAAAAAAAAGGCCTTACGCAGTAGAAATATTGTGATAGATACTGCCAAATCAGTCCTTAATAGCACATAAGATATAATTTATTACTTGAATTTTGAATTATTAAACTTTTCTTAGAATATTTGTACATTTTCCCAAAGTTTGACCTTGTTGATATATTTTTGGCTCATCTGGAGGCATGTAGGTCAATATATAGTATAGATCTTAAAAAGCTTATTTTGAATTCATTGAGTCTATTAAGTTTATTTAGCATTCTATTTGTATGTGTTCTAGAATCTGTAAAGTTTATGTAGAATTCTGTGTATGCATTAAGTTTATCTAGAATCCTGTACAATGTATGTCTACATTCTAGAATATCATTATGGTCTATGTAATGTTTATAGAATTCTGAATATCTATGTGTATGAAGTTTATCTAGAAGTCTCCATGTCTGAAAAGCTCTGATGGCTAGGTTCAGCTAGAATTTTGAATGCCTTTATTCTAGTTTGTAAGTTTAGAATTCTTTGTATGCATGAGTTCTTTTATAATCTGTAAAGCTTCTCTAGGATTGTTTACTTGTATGTGTTTGAATTCATTGTTAATTGTTCCGTGAAAAGAAACATATCGTGAATGTATATGTTTAGTTAGAGCTTTACATTTTGATATTTGACACTTTATGTTGATTTCTTTGTGCCTCTTTGATCTATAGTATGATTATGTAAAACTTCTTTTAATCATTTGAATGTGTGAATTTTAAGTGATTCCAATATTGAAATTTTTGGGCTCTATTAAAAACATTAGATCAATAAGTTTCATTAATTACTAATTCAAATAAATTGATTTATAATGTACATTTATATTGTAAATGTTCAAGCAACATAACTTGATTTTTTCTTCAACAACTTATGAATGTTAAGATATGTTCATTTTACACAGTAATAGCAAGGTTGAAGGCAGAGACCAGTAAATAATATGGCTATTGAATTGCTAGGCCGACTTAGCTGCCTACAACAAACCTGAGTCTTGTTGCATATATATCTTTCATTTGAATGCCATGATGCAAAGAAATCAGACAGACAAAAACAAAAATGTTATTAATTAAATGAATAACAGTGATATATTAATGTTGCTTAATACCCACCAAACAAAGAATAATTACAGAAATTGTTTGAAATTGAACATATAAAAACACTTGAAATGCATATCTTTGTGATGATTTCCTATGGGAATTGCCAAGATTGGGTGGCAAGTAAATTAAATATGAATCTTTTTTTCTATAGGGCCATCCTTAAAAAAATGTTTGTTTGCAGTAACGCGACCGACTCACAAAATTTGCAGTTAAATAAAAAAAAAAAAAAAAAAAATCGACCTACCTACCCACCTTTAAAATTCTGGGTCGGGTTTCTGCAAACAAACATTTTTTTAAGGATGGCCTAGTCAATAGCTAACCATACCAATCCTCCTTAAATCACCTTAATGCTTCATTATACTCCAATTCAATCACAAAATCATTTTCTCATCAAAGTGTTTTATCACAACTAAACAAAAACTAATCTTTTAATTGATCTTAATTATTATTTTTTTTAAAAATTGATCTTAAGTTATAAGCCTGAGTCAGTCCGAAATTGATGCTGAATCCTAGTCACCTATAAATATTATATATATATATATATACATTAAAAGGTTTATACCCTTCCTAAGGGTTCCAATTTTAATTCTTTAAATTTTAACATACAAGGGTAGTTGCATTTTCATCCTTCTGTTTCCCCATACTTCTGTGGCATTTTTAGCTGCACTTCCATACATTTCTCTTAGTAACTTTATTTATAGACAGATATTCTCTGTATTTGGTAGGAAACTTTGATGGTTCTATAACTGTAGTTGGAGTTAAGGGTCACTGGGGTCAATGACAAGGGTGATGAAAATATATTTTTACACTTACGATCATATAGTCTTCTTTAATTGACTGATGTTTTTCATATTTGATTTGTGCAAACTTTGTGGTGGTCCAACTTTGGGTAGGTTTTGAGGGTCACTTAGGTCAAGGTCACTGGTGCTTAAAATACTAGACTTTAAGCAACACTTTTGCTCATACAGCCATTATAAATTGGCCTACATTATGTATTGAATATACTTTTGGTGGTCTTCTTACATTAGTTTGAAATATATATATTTTTTTCTTCATGCTTTATATTCTAGTATATTATAGTTTTGAAGAGCATTAAATGCACTAAGGGATGTCTTGTTTTTTTTGCAATAAACATTATCAAGATGGTTTATAAAGCTATGTTTTTTCTTTTGATTGTAATTAGAACATATATTTATATTTTATTGGAAGTTGACTCATGTTTGTCAGTTAAATCAGGAACATATATTCACATAGAATACTTATGATTACTTTTAAATGATAATAATAAACATCAGTAAGAAGAAAGAAATACAACAGAAGGCTATTAATTGTATCTAGGGTTAATGATTTTCTTTCATGTTTTAATCTTTATGTATGCATTAAGTGGTCGTATTTTTATAAACTGCATAATAAAGATTGGTTCCAGCTGCTAAAAATACTTTGTTACATATTTCTGGCTCTATATACAGTCTAAGTTCACTGAAACATCCTGTTTTTGTATAAAGCACTAAAAATTAAACAGACATGCTATGAATAAAAAAAATAAATTCAGCTGGCACACTTTAGACCCATTTTAGAAAAAGTTGTTTAGAACAATTCATCTGCTAGACTAAATATCTTTCTGCCACATTTTTGTAAGTGAAATTTAAATTATGTTGCACTGCAAATGGGCACCACCAGGTGTGATAAGTGGTTGCAAATTATTCAACAATTACATACAGATGTATACTACAGGTGTTTTTAGGCAACACGCAATTGTATTGAAGAGGCATGTGTATTAGCCAGGTGTCATTCACTAATTGAATTTGAAGAAATTATAGGGTCTGTGCCATGCATGGAAAAATATGTACAAGGCAGATCAATGCACTTTCCCACCATATAAATGCTCCCTAAAGCTGTTATTTTGTTTAACATTGTGTTAAAAAAGAACGTTTTGCATAATTTAAATGCATTAGAGCTGAGATAGAAATTTTAAAAGATGATCGTTTAATAATCAACAGTGGAGGTTAAAGTGTAATACTGTTAGATTGCCACATGGGTTATATAATGTTGTTAGGGTTTTCATGGCTAACTACAGATTACTTGCCCCTCAATGTTTAATGGTTTTATTTATTCCAAAAACTTCTCAAAATTTCCAAGTAGAAAGATACAAGTATTTAGCTAGCTTAAGGAAAGTGACTGGTTCTACTCCGTTGTCTGCTGGTGCCTGGAATGATTATATAAAGTGCTGTACACCTGAGCTATATCTTTTTAATTAATAAGTTATAATTGATGCATAATACTTCAAATACACATAGTTATCATATAAGTTTCCTAAGCAATACTGTGTTCTATAATGTAACTCCTATTACTTGTATAATTTTTGATTATCAGGGTTTTCTGATAAAAGATATTAAGTATTTATATGTAAAGAATGGGAAAAAAATGATAAGCTAAAATTACTGATGTTTGGTAAAATTTAAATTGCACACAAATGTTGAAGATAATAATGTAGGTATTGTGTCAAAAACAAAATAAGCTCTCAAAATTATATATATCAAAAATGAAACTCCAATGAATATGGTACAACTATCAACATTAACAATATATAATGATACATTTATGTAAGTCCTTAACTGCTTATACCCATGCGGCTAGTGCAGACCAGGATAAACAGCCATGTCAGTGCTATCTGGTCACGGTCTGCAGTGTTCGCATAATGTATTTCTAAATTGTCCCGAAAATGAGAGAAAGTTTTGTACAGATTGAAAGATGGAAAAGTTAATTTAAGGTATTAAGCTGCTGAAAGGTTTGATAGAAATGTAAGATTTCCACTGCATACACATGTCTGCACTGCTTTGCACTTTAGTTTGATTAGAAAGTAATTAAAGAAAGGAATGTTTCTGAGATTGAATTCTTTTACATTTTAAAGCTTTAATAATTGTAAATAGCTCTATGTTGCCAATTGAATTAGAAGGTAATGGGGCAATTTATCTCGAGCCTCGTGAATGAGTACTTAGTTTATATTCATTGTTGTTTATTGTCTAGATTTAGATCTAAGAATGACCTTCAAACATTTTTTTCCAGATATGCGGAAGGCACTATCAAGGGATGTAGAACAGAAGTCAATTATACACTAAAGTCACACCTGTTAGACCTGAAGATCTAGATTAACCAATGCCCTGTATTCTCATGAAACAATAATTAAATGAAGAGACACTGTACTTCTGGCTGTCTTACAGAACTTGTATAATAATGCTATCCTTAGAGAATCCTAGTAAAAAAGAGGTAGTATAAACATACTCATTTACATTTACACTTCATTCTGTGCTATTAGAAAATAATTTTATTATCAAAATCCTGAAAGAAGCTTAACATAAATCTTCACATTAAGTAAATGATGGTTTAGAATCTGGTTAGAAAGGTAAAGTTTGATCCCCACCAAAGTTTTTTGTTTTTTT
>NW_026863908.1:0-8331 GCF_026571515.1 Ruditapes philippinarum | reverse complement strand
TTAGTTAAAGACGTTCTTAAATCATCAATAACTTTCATTTTAAGTCATTCAAATTTTGTTTTTGCAAGTTAAAACAGTTAAGAATTTGTGATAATAATATTTTAGGTACAAAATTCATTCAAATGATGTTAGTAATTATGCATCGTCGGATACCCACGACGGTAATTATAATAGGATATCAGATAAAATTAAATTTCAGATACTTGAATAATGACAGCAAACGAAAGGAACTTGAAAAAAATACATCTAATAATTTGTTGCTACTTATCTTTATTTTAACTGTTTAACGATAATAGATCTATTTTTCTTCCAGAGATAAAATTACTTTTAAAGTTTATAATTACTCAATGTCAAAAATAAATGTCAACAAGGTAAAAAAATCTGTAAATCATAATGAATCAGTCAGAAAAATAAGCTAAACTATAGTTTATATTGTCATTATTTTTTATCCTTTAGATATTTCCTTTCAAAAAACAAGAATAAGATTTTTTATTTATCAGTTTTCTTAAAATGTTATCTATAGAAGATACATGTAATTGTCATGATAATAAGACGTACCATGTATCAGGAATGAATATTTGAATAACAGACACAAATGATTTCACTATTCCCTAACTTGAGTTGAGGGAGAAATCACTTCAATATAAGAATTAACATAAATAAGAGCCCTGTTGTGTATTTTTGAATGAGATAAAAATAAAAACCAAATAACATTACAATAGAGTAACCTACTTACTTGCTCTCCTTAATTTCTGATTAGATAAAATATATATGTCTGAAGATACCTGTTTTCTTTAAAGGTCAATAATACATCTTTTTCATCAATTTTAAGCATATATTTTTTTCTAAATTTGCAGTAAAATGTTACAATAATAATAACTGACCACCTTACTTCTTGAAGGACCACCTAAAGTTCAAATCTAGTGGTCCAGCTTACCACTTGCTGAAAAAGTTAGTGTCGAGGCCTGTTAGTGACATCAAATTTTGAATTTATTCTATGTTCAAACTGATTTGCTCTCTCTTTGATTTCTAATTCTCTCATTCTTAACTGAAATTCTCTTTCTTCTCTTTCTTTTTCAAACTGCCTTTCCCTTTCTTTTTCTTCCCTTTCTTTTTCTAACTGTAACTGCCTTTCTTCCCTTTCTTTTTCTAATTTCATTTTCTCTAGTTCAAATTTAAATTGAAGTTCAAGCTCTCTTATTTTTATTTCAGAAATTTCAGAGTGTTTTTCAATAATGTGAGAAAGTGCATCTTGTCCAAAAATATCTTCATCCACAAAATAATGAATCAGAAGATTTTTAATTTCTTGTTTACGCATTGAAGATTTAATTTCTGATAAATTATACTTTTTTGCAAGATCAAGCAAATCAGTTTTCTTAGCCAAATCTAATAACTCCTGGGAAGGCTCAGCTACAAACTTTTCTAAATCAAAAGACATGACTGCTTGCTGCTGGTTTTAAAGTGTAAAAAAAAATCAGAATTGAAAGGCACACTTAATAGAACAACTATGATATCAACTTAAATGAGTAAATACGGTAATAATAAAATGTAAAATAAACGGTAATAATTTCCAATAATGTAGCCAAAAAGAAATATTCATTCCCGGACGAGCCCCCAATTTCTGTTACGAGCCAGGCGTAACGAGAAAGAAAAGCCAGCAACAAACTTGTAACAATAACAAATTTATTAACAGAAAAATTATTAAAGAAAAATAAAATAACAAATTATCTTTACAAATACCTGAAGTCCAAATAAAAATTACAAATGTCTAGTCCGATCCTGGAATGATCCTTTTTCAATAGCACAGTTAAATCCAAGTTAAATCCAAGAACACTCTAGAATAAATTCCCACAATAAAATCCACAAGAATAATTTATTTTAAAATCCAAGCTCCAATACTTCACTTAATATCCAATTTGAATAATACTCCAAATATATTGATGACTTAAAAAGTAACTGATGACTTAAAAGGTAAAGGTAATGAAAAATGTCAATCTATATATATTAACTAAGAAGTTTCTAGAATAGTCTTCCATTTACTACAGTAATCATAATCTAGCACTTTCAACAGTAAAGAACAGTCCGGAAGTTTCTAACTAAATATAATGCATGAGTTTATCTACAACAATTAAGAAAGTTCTAGTACATACATGTAGTTTATGTTCTAAAAATAGAACAATGATAATATTGGAAATACCAACCGGTCAGATATAAATTATATACATGTAACATGTTGCATACATAACAAAAGTAAAAGCATATTCCATTAGCATTTTAATTTTGAAAGTGTTATGTCGGTCATTTAACCCTACCCATTTTTTAAACTTTCTTTCTGGGATATATTCTCTTGTTATGATTTCTATGCAAAACTAATACAGCTTATAATCAGCTAAAACAACTGTAGCATTTGTCTCAAAAAGATTTACCAAAAGGCTACAAAAATGTCAAAACTGTGGGGTTTGTTTTACCTTCTTAATTTTTGGTGAATTGTGATAATCTAAAAGTTGCTATGACATGATGTTTCTTTTCTTCTTAAATGTAATACATATTTATAAATTTCAACACAGAATTTAAATAATATATGGTTAGTGCACTAAAATCATGAAATAAGGGCAAGTTTAAGGAGCTTCTTAATTTTGAACGTTTTTTTTTTTGGCGGATTATTTTACCCCACCCACCTTTTGAACTCTACTATTCTGTGATAAATGCTCTGGTAAAAAAAAATCATGCTTTTGTTATCAAGAAAGGTTCAAATGATAAAGAACACACAATTAAAATACAATTTTCTTTACATTAAACTGAAATTATAGAGTAAATACCTGTTTTGGGAACATTGTAAGTTTTCTTTTTAAAAATTGGTAATTTTACCCCACCCACTTTGAGACTCTACTCTTACAGCATAAATGCACATATAATAATTTGTTATGCTTAACTTGTCTAGCTATGTTAAATTGATAAAGTACATACAATTTAAATGCATTTTCATTTATATTGTGTTAATACAGAAAAACGAAAGTCATCAAATTGTCAAAAAGTGTTATTTTTCACCACTTTTTTGGTAAATTGACAGTGATAATTTTAAAATTTGCCATATAATTGTCATTTTTCCTTGATTGAATAATAAATATACCATATTTTATCTGATATTGTGCAATTAAAACTATTTTGTTCAAAATCTTAAAGTAAAAATTCAAGAAACAAAAATTATATGGTATTTTGTAATTTATGGCGGCCATATTGGCGGCCATCTTGAATTTTTGTACTTTTGCCCGGGCTGGGTAACTTAAGAAATCGTTTTTTAGAAACTACAAACAATATGCTTTACAATGGCAATGTTTGTTTTGGTGAAACATTAAGTTGCAATAAAACCCCGCCATCTCTAGGACTAATTCTGATATTCTAAAAAATGGTGCGAAAATTCTAAATTTCATATATATATTTACCAAACAAATTTTATGATTTACCTTATAATACCTTAAATTATTATAACTCTGATGAAGGTGTGACAGAAATGCAAACAAAAGCTTAAAATAGATAAAGGAAACTACCGTCTTGGAATCTTGAGTTTTATCCAAATGTTTTTTTTTAAACATAATTGACTGTTTTTTTTCCCAACTGTCAACGTTGATATATAAAGTGAATAATTCATTAAAATGATAGTGCAGTTGTCATGATGAAAGTATTAAAGCTGCCATTCGTGTTATCTGTCGAATGTCAGTAGTCTTGTATTAATCATTTATGCATTTTGTATCTCAAGGTATTGCTTTATTTAAAAGGGTATTTTAAAAGGGTATCTATGAATATTGTGTAATATCAGATACAAGAAATGTCTAATTTGTCATATTTAAATTCTATCTTGACAAGATCAACAGCGAGGAAACCGCTAAAATAATATATCAAATGTATTTTTCGTACATTGAAATTCAGACGAAATAATCAGTTTAATTATAAATTCCAATTGAAAATGCACTCATATTGATAGCAGTAATTTTTAAATATATGACGTTTAAATGCAATTTAAATGACGGCTTTACATTAAAATACAAGAAGGCAAATCGTAATTTATTATTGCCATTTTTTTCTGGCAACATTTTAATGATATAAAATGACTCAATTTATTTTCAAGACGAAGTATTTAAGGCAATTATACACTGGCGCTCTATTTATTGAACATTATATTCGTACCAACATCATATCTGATGATATTGCTGATGATATAATAACAAAGCCTCCCTATTCAGTTTAATGTTTAAAATGTTGCAAAATATGTTGTGTTGTTTTCAATTATTCGACATCGCCGTTTTTACATTAAGTTTTTTTTTTGTTTTTTTTTATTGATTAGGTTTTACTTCGAACCGACACAGTATAGGTCATACGTTCCAGCTTTACTTGTGGAGGCAGACCTCAGGTGCCCTTCTACCGTGTATATTCAGTAACGCAGGAATGTGAAAATAACGCAGAAATTGTGCAAAAGTAACGCAAAATTATGCAATTTGGTGGCTTAAACGAGCACCGCAATAAGTAAATGGTCCAATATTTTTTATTGTACATCACATTGAAATAAATGAGTTAGCGCATAGGTTGCTGAGACATTATACTTTAAACCTCATCAAAAAATGTTTCCATGAAAATGTTTATTTTTCAAGATTATTTGTGAAAATGACGATCTGACTAGCGTTTTGATGGCGATTTTCAGTTTCGTTGATATCTATAATACAATAACGTACGAATTACTTTATGATTTTTTATATTCAGTGTAACTGAAACTTTTTCCAATCTTCTTCTGTCATATAAGACTTAATTTAGCAGATAATACGTAATTGAGACCATTTTTACGAGGTAACGCCGAATTCGTGAATAAAGCACTAAATCAACGGCGGATAGCACATTAAAAGATAGCTTAATCGTATTTTACCAGCTTCCTTCATATTGGTATACGGCACGTGTAGTTGACAAATGTCTTACGTATACAGAATATGAAAAAATATGTCACGAATGATCTAAAAAAGTAGACATATTCAAGATAAAAAATGTAATGCATGTTAAAGTATAATGTCGTAGTAGCCGTATGCGCTAATTCATTTCTTTAAATCTAATAAAAAATATAAAACATTTTGGTTCATTTATTCGTTTTTGCAAAAGCATTACACAGATTCGGCGTTACTTCTACGTTGATTGCACATTCCTGCTTTACTGGATATGCACGGTGCCTTCCTTGCATCATTTAAGGTACGGGCAGGCACCTGAGTAGAACCACTGACATTCCATAAGCTAGCTGAATAGCTTCCTTACATGAAAGAAGTCCCCGTCGGGATTCGGAAACGCAGCGATGAGGGACAAGGCAAGTGGTTTGAAATCAATGACATTAACCACTCGGCCACGAACGTTTTTATATTATGTAAAAGCTGCCATATTTTGCGTTAAAACATGCAAAATGTCATTAAGATTGTGAATATTGAAAACTACAAATATGGTTTTTGTTGTATCGGGATGAAACACTTCTGAATATTCTAAATACGTATATATTTGTAAGCTATCCATGGAAAGTAGCTTACGCAAAGCTCTGGTTCTACTGAGACGCCTGATCGCACTTACAATGGTCTTTCTGTACAAGTAAAGCTAGAAATCCACAATTTGACTTTTAAAATGTCGTCGTGGCTTAAAATGTACCAAAGTAGATACATATATAGATAAAGTGATGAATAAAAATACACAAATATAATACTCGTATGAGTGTTTAATTAGTTTCTTTAAAAATATATTAAATGTTTAAGAATGTTAATTCAATATAAAACTTTCGATATATTAAACCATGCTTGTTGAAATATGTTAAATACACTTAATATATAATTGGATTATTTGCTTAAGACATAAACAACTAAACGAAAGGATTATTTTTTATCAGTTTCCGTCATTAATATGATCAACTCTTTCTCTTTAACTCTTTCCGGAATTTATATTAAATAAAATACATAATATGTATGCAGGTTTTATAATTCGAACTATTGATGTTTTATATAGTCGTATAGGTTTGGTTACGTGTAAGTATTCAAATTAAAAAGACTTTGTAACTTTAGTGCGCGAAATTACATTGATATAAAGTTTATTTTCTATTTTTACAGTGCTTAATTCAAGCATAAAAAAGTTTTGCAGACGTGTTTCCTTGCATTTAACTATGTGATTTCTCGTCTGTATGTAGTAAATATCTTACGATCACCGTGCATATGAAAATAGTTTAAATTCAATGGAACATTATAACGCTACATTCTTAGTCCTATTTCTGTTTGAACAACCCTCGTAGTCTGGGCCAACTCATATAATTTAACATGAAACCGTCCGTATAGTTTCAGGGGCCACTAAACTTTATAGCTTCGTGAACTTCTAGGAAAAGTACTTTTGAAATCCATCGGCAGCAAATCATAAAATCACAAACTTATTTTAGTTTACAAAATGAGAAATATGTTGGAGAAACGTCCATTTACAGTTTACGAAATGCTTCCGATATGCAAACAATACGCACAAGAGCTTCTATTTACCACAGTGCATTTCTGTCATCTGAAGAACAGTAGCAAGAGCTCCAAAGCTCAACATCCTTGTCCTTTTAAATGCATCTTAAATATAACATAAAAATACCAAAAATAATATATTATATGAGTGAAAGATAGTGGCAAGTCATTCACACTCGACGCCAAACAGTATGGAACGATGATAGTTTGAACAATTGCTAGTTTTACTATGACTTTCCGCTCGATTTGTTGTTGTTGTTGTTGTTGTTTTTGTTGTATTTTTTGTACATTTTTTATTCCAAATACAAAATACTTTTATAAGTTTTATAGCTTTCTCCTCTTATCCGTTTCATTCACGAATCTTTGTATTGCTCGTTAATATTTAATCAACATGTTGCATTCATGTTTTAAATTAAAATAGTTACTCGATATTTAAAATGAAAATTCATAGATATTTTATTTCAGAAAAAGCAGGTAATCAAAAAAATCGGATTTTCTGTGGAGATGTGATGAAGTTCTGTGGAGATGTAGTGACACTTGAAAAAAGCTTTACTCAGCAGTACACATAATATATATATTAGCACAACAAAATAGACAAGACATGCAGAGGATTGTCATTAGCTCGAGTGAATAAATAATTACAAGTGAAACATGAATTTAGCTTATAAGTAAAACAAATATTTTTATATTTATTATATGATGAACTGTATTTAATAGTTTTTGCACGTATTTACTGACTTGGTGCGAAACATTATGCACTGTAGTTCAGGTTGTGATCAAATCGTGACAATATTGAGTGATGAGTTATAATTTTAACTATATCTGAGTATGAAATGAGAATACCACACCAGAATATTCCGTACAGTTCAGAAATTCTAGTACCATGAAATTCTTAATTTTTGCCACAATAATACTTGATTGGCAAAGTGCAGACCAATGTCTCTCATCTTTGATATGAGATGTTAACCTAATAGGTAATAAGAACATTAAATGAAAATGATTTGTCCAAAATTATTTCTTGACTGAGCAGTATATTTTATAAAAACTAATTTATCTAGCCAGTGGGATTACATCAAACTTATTCTATATTTTATGGTTTTGGGTACTTATCAATCCGACCCAAAATAAAAGAAAAGAATAACATGTATTATGAAAGCCGACTAAATTAATTTGAAAAATTGTTGTCAAGATATTGTTGATAAAAAAGAGTTGTTGTGTGATTCTTAAAAGTGTCCAATACTTTGACTTTGATATAACACTTCTCTGTCTATCACTAGATTAAGGTAAACGTTTATTATGAATAGGTTTTTCCGATTTTAATTCTTCTTATTCGAACTTAAACGACACATCTTTAACT
Source organism: Ruditapes philippinarum (assembly GCF_026571515.1). Lineage (NCBI taxonomy): Eukaryota > Metazoa > Mollusca > Bivalvia > Venerida > Veneridae > Ruditapes > Ruditapes philippinarum. The sequence goes on along the minus strand of NW_026863908.1, from coordinate 468 downwards.
TAAACAACACATTCGTGTTGTGGGTGTTCTTATGAAAGCTTTTATATAAATATTATTTAACACCGATATGTAAATCAACATCAATAAGAGAACTCAAGAATCAGTCAACACATTGTCAAGTGTTTTACATTTCATTGGTTGTGAAACATTTTGTAACATTTTACCTTCTGAAAATTAGCATGTAACACATACATACACAGATAAATCTACTCATTTATCACTACACAAATATTAAAAATAAGTGAAAACGCCTACAAGTGTATTGAATTGCAATGAGTTTGTTTTAGAGAAAAGTCACTTATCTATGGACTGTATAGCTAAATTCAAGGACAAAGACACCCCAGCAGCAGTTATATTTATTGATGAAATATCACACTTTGGTTAGCATTGACAATCAACACACAGAAAATGGAAGGTAATGTCGTATATACACACACATAAAAACAATACATGCAAGAATGTATCTTC